>NC_061517.1:28467500-28612500 GCF_022379125.1 Scophthalmus maximus
CCTCTGTGTGCTGACTCCCTTTTCCTGCTGTGTCATCGTCAACGGGGAGATTATTAGCATCATCCAGGCCAGGTCAGGCCGGGCAGGGCTATGTCGAGGCCGAGTGCGTCCACAGCTTGTTCTCACAGCAGATTAAAGACCCGTGGATTAGGGTAAATCCCGTCCACGCTAACCTGTGTGCGCACTAGCAGCCTGAGTACTGGTGGGACAGAGGCAGGTCAGGAAGTGAAGAGAGGGTTTGAAGTAAAGCCGTGACCTGGGACAGAGGACAAGCGGGTCGCACTCCGGTGTGGGGATGTCATGTGGAAAGATCAGTGAAGCACTTTTCATGTGTCATAGTTTTGAATCGTTTCGCTTTTCTCTGTCAAAATATGACTCAGAGTAGTATTACTCATACATTTGAAGAGTACACACTTTTGTTAAAAGAAATAATTAGATAAAAACTTTTCCTCCCTCACCTTTTGCCCTAAAGAAGTAGAAAGCTCTTTATTTGTCATGCAGATTTATGTCGTGGGGCCTGTCCTTCATACCAGGATAATTGAAGATAACTTGATTTTATTATAAATGATTTGACTCTTTTTTTCAGTTCTTCTGGGTTTATGGGGACGGTTGTCATATCATGTTGGGACTGGTCTGTAGCGTCTTCATTTGGTTCTAATCTAATGCAGAGGCTCTCATGGTTAAATGCGTACATGTTCTGAAGGTTGTAGGACGGCATTTATATTTGATATTGTTTATGTTTTTATATTTGACATTCACGCACATCCAGCAAAGCCGTCAGGGTTCAGTGTCTTACCCAAGGACACACACCAATTGGACTGGTGGAGCTGAGAATCGAACCTTCTGGCTAGTGGGCGACCCGCTTCCACTCTGCTGAGCCACAGCTCAGGATATTATCACACAGATCCACCTCAACGTGTGTGGTCGGTTGAAGAGATGGTTCAGAGATGCAATAATTTGGAGCAAGTAACAGTCATTCCTTTTTTTCTCAGGGTCAGAAAAACGAACAATTGCTATAGGACAGGTGCTTTTTAGTCTGAAGGGAAGACAATACATGCAAATGAGATTTACTTCCATATAGTGGAAAAAAAAACTGAGACTCTGATTCATGCAGTGATAAAGAGAGTTATCCCAAATCCCTCAGCAAAACCTTTGGCTCTAATATGTCAATGGAATAAAAGAAAGAATCATTTTCAATCTGGATTTATCCACTAATTTCTGTTGTAGAAATGTATGTAAATTACCAAATATTTAGGTAGGTAATGCCCCATTTGAATATTTACATTCATGTCATACAGCAATAGCTAACAGAATTGTTAAGTGTCTATGGGATCAAGCAACATGATCCCTCTCCAAGCGTTTCTCTGAGGGGAACGGCCTCAGTCTCTGGTCTGGTGTAAGACATTGTGTCCAAGGTAACAATCAGTGGCACCAAGTGACAAAAAAAAGGAAACCATAAACTCATAGTTAATGGTTTGCTAACAATGGTTATATATATTTTCAGGGCCGGCCCCATGCGCAATGTAACGATATGCACGATACAACCACAGTCAGTCAGTAGATGGAAAAGGCAGTCGCGTATCAAGTCAAAGATAAAGGCTGTGTCACAAAAAAGTAGATGGAGGCAGAGGAAGATTTAAAAAAACAGCAATAAAGTTATGTTTGCATGTCTAATTTCAATGTTTTTCAATGTGCATTCAGCAGCTAGATAGTCGTCAAACAAGCCTTTCGGTTCAGTCGAGGTATCTTCAGCTAACGTTAGCTAGCTAGCTATAGTTTTAATCGAACCATTAGCTAAGAAAATGGGAGCATGCCTATGTTCCCACATTTCTAAGAAATTCTTTTCACTGAAAATTAGGCCCTATGTTCCCACATTTCTAAGATTTTTTTTCCAAAATTAGGCCCTATGTTCTCACATCTCCTTTTTCATAAATTTGTATCAGATTTTATCCCCCTTTCTCCCAATTTGGTAGCCAATTACACCCAACCTATTATCCAGTAGCCCTAACCCTAATTACTAAAATGTCCTAGAAATGTGGGAACATAGGGCCTAATTTTCAGTGAAAAAAAAATCTTAGAAATGTGGGAACATAGGGCCTAATTTTCAGTGAAAAAAAAATCTTAGAAATGTGGGAACATAGTGCTGTGGGACCATTGGGCTGTGGGACCATAGGGCTGTGGGACCATTGGGCTGTGGGACCATAGGGCTGTGGGACCATTGGGCTGTGGGACCATTGGGCTGTGGGACCATTGGGCTGTTGGACCATAGGGCTGTGGGACCATTGGGCTGTGGGACCATAGGGCTGTGGGACCATTGGGCTGTGGGACCATTGGGCTGTGGGACCATTGGGCTGTTGGACCACAGGGCTGTGGGACCATTGGGCTGTTGGACCATAGGGCTGTGGGACCATTGGGCTGTGGGACCATTGGGCTGTGGGACCATAGGGCTGTGGGACCATTGGGCTCTGGGACCATTGGGCTGTGGGACCATAGGGCTGTGGGACCATTGGGCTGTGGGACCATTGGGCTGTGGGACCATAGGGCTGTGGGACCATTGGGCTGTGGGACCATAGGGCTGTGGGACCATTGGGCTGTTGGAACAAAGGGGTGACCCCAAGAAAATATAACGGCGGCTGGATTCCCCCCACCGTGAAAATCAAAGTTTCTCTTGCTTTTAAAACGTCACACACAACTACGTGGATTTAAGTTACGCATTAACGCTGGACCCATATTGCAATTTGGCTTCTTTTAAGATTAAAAACCATAGAAGCATAAAGGGTGACATTGGTACAAAATAAGCAACACAGCTACAACTAATACAGTTGATAATGTGTGCTTTAGATTCACAGAAGGTGTGTGAACGATCAATCATTGACAATAGTATTAGTGGTGGGGGTGGGGGGGCAAATCAAATTCTGCTTAGGGCCCCATATAGGCTAGGGCCGGCTCTGTATAAGTTGATTTGAATGAAACAGTCCAGTGCTCCTTTACATCCAAGATGCTAGGTGTACAAGTTCTAGGCCTTTCACATTGCGTTGTGTCCTCATTTCCGTTCAATAAAATAAAATTACATTACATCAATTTAACATAAATGAATGTTGATACATTTAGCTTTGTCTATCCAGTTTAATTTATGATGATGATGATGACGGTGATGATGATGATGATGATAATGATGATGATTATTATTATTGTACGCTGCATAGCATGATAATTAGGCAAAATTTCCATTTTGTTTGACTACCTTCCTTCTACCTGGAATTGTATTCATGTCAGCCTGGATTTGATCTGCCAAATTTGACTAGCGGGCCTATTGAGTGGTCACACAACTGTTGGTTGTTTCTTAATGTAAAACTTCCAGAAGATCACCCTGTTGAAGGCGAGTTTTTCCTCACATTTGAGAGAGAACTCATATTTTGCATAAAAGACGACAGCCCTAGTCGGAACCTTCAACTCCGCCGATTCTCTCGCTCGTCTAAAAGTTTGGGCTGATGAAGCACTTTGACGGAAAGAGCTGTACGTGCACAAGGCTGTTCTTGGAGACATTTCAGACAGGAACAACCTGTAAACAGAGCAACTGCCCCGAGACTCAAACCAAACCAGGAGAAAAACCTCAGACGGCATCATTCACTCCTATGTCTCCTTTCACAAAATGACTCATGAAAACATACAGAAACACTTTGAGGTTGTCATTAGTGTACGGGACGTTTTTTTTGAAGACATTGAGGCATCAACCCAGATCAACCCAGATCAATGCTTCCTTTGTGAGGAGATGAGTACTTCACGGAGAGGAAGCCATTAGGCCCCTTTGGTATCATGCAAACTATATCTAACAGCACATTAGGAATATTATTTCTGTTTCGTAAAAATGGTCAAGTTACAAAGTCTCTCGCTCCCCACATTAGAGGGTGTGTGGGTTGTAGTATAGAGCCCTAATGGAATCATTGTGGATCAAGAACTCATTTGATGGTGTGACTTTGTTCAGCTACACCCTCCAGTGAAGGAAAATGTTTTTGACCTGACACTCAGTAATGGATCCACATGCAATCTCTTATAGATTCCTTTAATGACCCGTTTTTGTAATGGCACCATCGGATATGACACAGACGTCACTGTCTCTGCATCATTTACAGTTGACGTTGAAGATGAATTGATGTATCTTTTTAAGCAATATCCTAAAGTGAAGGAAAAATACTGTTCATCACAGCTTGTGTAATATTTTCATTGCGCTAGCCATTGATTATGATAAAACTGGACAGCCCGATGTGTCTTGAAACTGCGCAAGCACCGTGACAGCGGACAACACGATCTTCACTTCCACAAATGTTCCTGTAATCTACAACTAGAGCTCCAGGCTCCTTCTTAAGAAATTGTTTAGGGTACGTGAAACTGACACTGAAGTACTTTGCTATTTCCGAGCCAAATCATCCATACAGCAACTGTCAGTATCAGCGAGAGAGAGAATCTCCAAATCATGTCCAACTGTCCAAACAATCAAATCAAATCTCCAAACTATAAATGACTGTGGGTCCGGGGATGTCTAATTCAATTTACCCTTAAAAAGTTCAATTCAATTCAATTCAATTCAATTCAATTCAATTCAATTCAATTCACTTCAATTCAATTCAATTCAACTCAATTCAATTCAACTCAATTCAATTCAATTCAACTCAACTCAACTCAATTCAATTCAATTCAATTCAATTCAACTCAATTCAACTCAATTCAATTCAATTCAATTCAATTCAACTCAATTCAACTCAATTCAATTCAATTCAATTCAACTCAATTCAATTCAATTCAATTCAACTCAATTCAATTCAACTCAATTCAATTCAATTCAACTCAACTCAATTCAATTCAACTCAATTCAATTCAACTCAATTCAACTCAATTCAATTCAATTCAATTCAATTCAACTCAATTCAACTCAATTCAATTCAATTCAACTCAATTCAACTCAATTCAATTCAATTCAATTCAATTCAACTCAACTCAATTCAATTCAATTCAATTCAATTCAATTCAACTCAATTCAACTCAACTCAACTCAATTCAATTCAACTCAATTCAATTCAATTCAACTCAATTCAATTCAATTCAATTCAATTCAATTCAATTCAATTCAACTCAATTCAATTCAATTCAATTCAATTCAATTCAACTCAATTCAACTCAACTCAACTCAATTCAATTCAACTCAATTCAATTCAATTCAACTCAATTCAATTCAATTCAACTCAATTCAATTCAACTCAATTCAATTCCTCCTGTTTGTTAAAGAAGTTTTTATTTTTATAGAGCTTGAAAATTTCATGCAAACAAGAAAATTAGTTACACTAAAAGGGGATTTTATATATAAATGGGGAAACAGGGCTAAAATGACGCTATTTAAAACAAAGAAACTGAGTTAATTCACCAACTAACCACCATCAACTTTAAGAGATGCAAGCAAACGGAGGCCACCAGCCGCACCACATCACACGGCCAAGCTCTTATCATCTCTGACCCAAACTGCATCATCCTGATCGGACAGCTGAATATGATATGATCCTACATAGACCTTTAGTTTGTGTCTACAGTCCTACAGTAGGCTGCGATGAGTCATTTTCTGACTTCTAAATGACTTCTTCAAAACAGTTCTGATCAATATGAGTATTAGTTTTGGATGTGACAGTGTAGCTCTTCATTCTCACAACTGTTTTTTTAACCTTTTTTTAATTTTCTACAAAATCAAAACGATGTCGTCTGTTCAAACTGCTCCTCACACACCTCTGGGTGTCAACATGTTGCTGCGCTTGTTCGACGTTTCCCTCTCCACACAGTGGAATTGAACAGCCCCAAAAAAAGGAACAGGAAAGAACATTTTGTTCTCACAACGAATGTGTTTTGAGACACTTGAGGATGAGTGTAGGGTCCTGCTGTGTTTCCCATAGCATTTCAAAGATTGAATTTTCTTTTGCATTATCTATTGCTGCCAAATAGTTTGGTGTGACGGGTTTAATTGGACAGTTGAAGATTGTACAACTGCTTCTGTCTCCTTAACCGTACAGATGTGACCACACTTCAGTGCAAATAACAAAGAACCTGTGTATAAAGTATGATACAAGATGTAGTTTGATTATACACAAGACGTGACCAGCAGAGAAATTCAAAGTGCTTATTAAAGATGTAACAGGCATCGTGAGAAAATGTAAAAACAACAAGAGACAATACAAAAAAGGAAAAGCTGGTGGAGAAATTAAAAAGGACATGAAATAATAAGAAGCAGAAGGGTATAAAATGAGTATGATTATCTATTTCTTACGATTATTCTCAATATAATGTAAATATAGTTGACTTTATTCTAAATGTGGAGAGACACTACGGACACATGCAGCTCAGTCAGGAGAGACTTGTGAGTGGGAAAGAAAACCTGTATTGTCTCCCCTCGGGCCTTGAGACACCGGTGGCGATTGGAATGAGGAGAACTCCCAAAGATGTGAACGCGTTTTTTTTGGTGTTATTTAAAAATTGATTGAGAGAACAGATTTGAAGTTTGTCACGGGCGACGCTATTGGCCGGTTGAGATCACGGCAAAATCGGATTGGATTACTGAAAAACAACCACAGTCAGCTGATCAGAAGAGAACTGGGAGTGAATGAGTCATAAACACAAACTGATGTGAACAAATAATAGAGAATGAGGGCGGACTTATCTTGAAGTATCAGGAGATCATGATGTCCACCACCGCGTGTGTGCGTTTGTGGACGCCGTCACGTTCACACATCTCCGGGGGAGTGTTGACTGGCTTGTACGCTGACACCGTTGTGAAGCCCCTCCCTCCTGTTCTATACATTCAGGAACATGTTGTTCTTTGGCAGCCGGCCTGAAAGCACCCCAGTACACCACGGACTGCAGCGCACATGAACCCAACGTACACGTCTCCGTCTGACTCCAACAAACCTACCGAGAGAAACACCTCTGGTGTCAAAGGGGATACGGGGTCTTATTTAGCTCATCCTTGCAGTTACACTGTGAATCCTCCTTCATGAGGTTATAAAAAGGTGGGTAGGTGCGTCTGTTATTTAGCCGGCGTCAATCGTTTTGAATGAGAAGTAAGAACCCTAAAGAGAGTAAAGAGAGAACATCAATACAGTCTCGTCATATCCCTCACCTTCCACATCAAAAAGACTCATTTCGATGACCTTCAGTCTTCGTCAAGAACCTTTCTTCAACAGTTGTGTGAAGACAATTTGATGTTTTACTGAATTCCTCCTCAATGTGTTGTTATGGCTGAGAGACAATGTACAACGTCCTAATCGGTTTGTAAAAAATAATAGAATCATTCCTTTGACAGGACGGTCCAAGATGTGTCTCTTTGTACAATCAGCTCAAGTCAAGTACTGATTCCAAATCTTTTTGGTTTGAATCTTCCCACCGTCTGCCCTCAGGTTTTCCCTGAGGTGCAGATGGGAGCGGTCTGGAGTTTAACGTAGGAATGATGTCGCGTCTCTTGAATTGTCTCAGTGTTTTGAGGCCTTTTCGTGGGGAACCGCTGCCATCGAAGACCGGAGTTTTCCTTCATATCTTGAAAACGTGTGAGTCACCTTCCATCTTTTATGTCACCTAACTACAAAAATGGTGTATTGAACTCAAATACTAAACTACACCACACTTGTTTTTGCACATTTCCGAAGCAAAAATGCTTTTTTGTGTCAATTCACATTTTTGCACCATGTGTGCAGAAGCACACGAATACATTTATTACCCTGCGCAACACATGAACTCCACTCACCGAGCAGGGCTCTGCCTTTCATTTGGTTTGTAATGCAAATGACAAAACTGTGGGCTCTTACATTATATTACATTAATACAGCTGTGCATTCAACCATGAAGATATGACCCAAAAAGTGCAAGAATCATGAGAGTACATGATGTAATGATTCAAGGAGTAAGGTGCCGTCTGAACAGATGGAAAATGAAGGCTCTGCAACTGCTGTCCTGGTTCCACAAAGGTGGGACAAGCTCCACATGGACATCAGGACAGCAGTTGCAGAGCGGAGTGGACGGGCTGGGGTGTAAAGTTTGACCATGTTCCAGATGGAGGAAGAGCCTGAGCCATTCACAGCGCGGTCGGCGAGTACCAGTCCCTCGAATGGGATCCGAGCCACCACCGGGAGCCAGTGCAGCGTGCGGCGCAGCGTGTGGTGTGGAGCGGGGAGGGAGTTGCAGTAGCCGAGGCGAGGACGAATCCTCCAGACGTTGTGGAGGATGAATCTGCAGGAGAACAGCTGGTCGTCCAGTGTCCCACCCAGGTTCCTTCACTGCAGAGTGGGAGGAGAAGCGTCTCGTCCAGATTAAGCTTCAGGTGGTGCTTGGACGTCCACTGAGGAGTCGGCCAGACGTGCAGAGATTCGTGCCGCCACCTGGGTTTGAGGCTGTGGCTCATTAACAGGTACACAGTGTTACTGAGACAGGAGGGCGCTAATCATACACATCTCCTTTTATATAATTGTAGAGAAACTCCACAGATTCCTTGCTTTCATATGCGACACAATTGTAACACAATTTCCCATAATTGACTTGATGCATTCCACAAAGTTCTGATGTTCTTCTGCTCGGAGGAGAGAGCGAATGGAACTCTGGAGAGAAGCTATAAATCTCCCAGGGCTTTCAGACACGTCCCGAAGGTCATGGACTAGGAATGCGAAAATAGTTTTTTGTTGTTATAGTTTTTCTTTTTTTTTTGTGGGGGGGGGGGGGGGGGGGGGGTTGTCAGCAATTATTCTGCTGTCTTCCCACGTGACCGTATGTTACCTTTAATTTCACACTCCAGCATAATTTGTCTAATTTATGAATAAATTATGCAGATTATGTCTGGCAGAATTTTTCTGTAAAATCATGGTCTTCACTTCGCAACAGCTAAATAACAAAAGTGTGTACACTCTGCTTGCTACACACACAGATCATCTCTGAATATGTTCCCTTGGCAGTGTCCTCTCTTCTCACCTGGCAACTCCACCACCATGATATCAATTCAGGGAGTGGGTCTCATTGGTTTATTGCATTTTTGACACACCCATGAATAATTGAAAGATTAAGTACGGAACGTATTTGGACGTGCCCCGTTGCACGTTGGGTCTGGTTCTTGACTGATCTTGTCTGGGACACGAGGGTCCTTGTGCCTCTATTGGCTGCTCAGCGCTCATGTCACAGCTGTTTCCAGCAGGTCCCCCGTTACCCCCACCTACTAGCTCCATTTCACCAACAATATATGCCCCCCCCCTTAGTACACTGTGTACCCATAATGAGCACAGAACACTGACATATTGTTGTCTGCTGTGCATGTGTGAGCCTTTGTATGTGCATCTCTGTACTGTAGGAAGTATCACTGGAGCTTTCCCTGACTGGCGTCCCCCCCATCATTAATCTCTAAATTCTAATTAATCCAGCAGGCTAATCACACTGGGCTGCTCAGCAGGGTTTTTGTTTCTGAGCAGCCATCTCGTTTCTAACCGTGCGTTCACACGATAGGGGGCCTGAAAGAGGCAAACACCACTTTAAAAAAAGAAAAAAAAGTGGGGACTTATAAAAGCAAAGTTTATGGGAGAATGTGCACACTGACTGCAACTCCGACCCACGAGTACATTTTGAAGACAGGGGGAAATTGACTGTGCAGATGGTGAGGCGGTGACTGCAGAAATTAAATATGAAAGGCATCGACGCATGTATAACGACGCCCCTCTCACATTCCTTTCACTTCAAATCACACATTACCTATAAAAAAAAGCTGCTGCACCTATCACTGCCTCCATTCTGCACAGGAACTATATGCACATCAAATCATTCATGAGGGATTTGCGTTGTGACTTTAAATGGTTGATTGTGGAAGTGCTTTGGGTCGAGTATGATGCTCAAGTGCAGACATCCGTGAGAGAATCACACACCCTGAATCCAATACCTTTTCAGCTTTTGTGCGCACTTTTAGCAATAGATGCCCCAGGACCATGACATACAGCGGAAATAATCTGCTGTGGATCTGCTCACAATTCCATATCTAACATGTTCTGACAGGGGGTGTTTCACTCTCTCAGTCTCTGTTATTCTTTCTGTTGTGTCCCTATCAGCTGCTGCCCTTCCTGAAAAAGTCTCAAAAAATAGGCCGACCTTTCGCAACACAACAGGTCGGAATTGAAGCAGCCTGACTTTCAGTCTCTGATAGGAGTTAAACTCTGGATCCTCGTCTTTCCATCGTGTCAGGCATCACTTAATAGACCAAGTTCAGCATTTTCTCATTCACTTTATTACTGAGAGTAAGATGAGAAGATGTACAGTAAGTATGAAGCTACCACTGTGAACTGGTTGACTTAGCTCAGCATAAAGCCTGGGGATAGAGGAAGCAACTAGCCTGGCTTTGTCCAAAGTTAAAAAAAAGTATCTACCTGCATGCACTTCTAAAACTAATTATCTGACACATTTGACAAGTGTATTGCAGGTTCATGGGTGCATGGCGATTGCATTAACTAGAAAAAAATATTAAGCAGAGCTGCATGATACGATAAAACACACGGGCAAGAAACATAGGTCGCAATGTATGACATTTAAAAGTCAACAGATGAAAACATCCACCACAGACCATATTATGATAAAGAAAATCCAAAAAAAAGGTATAACACAGACCCTGATTTACAGTGCAACTTATTTGTATGAATGTTGTTCCAATAAAATACTGACTGCTTCCTACAGATGCTGAAATGTTGGTGGCAAAAAAACTAAAACAAGACTGGGAATGAAGGAGTGATAACTGACCATTTAAAATGAGATTTACAATCATCTGCAGCTCAAGTACTGTAAATATGTGATAGTAACAGGATACTGTTAGTGGTGAAACATAACTATGTAAATTTACACATTGAAGGTAATTTTCTTGAGTTTTTCCTTGTGTATTTCTGCTACTTTATACTTCTACTCCACAACCATTTTTAAGGAACTATTGCACTTTTTACTCCACTTGATTTAATTGATATCTTTAATTACAAGTTACTTGGGGGGGTTCAGATTACTTACATGAAATACAACCAACAACAACATGTGACTATGTTCACCCCTGTGGGGAAGGTAAGCTACCCAGCAGTGTACAAAGTATTAAAAACTAAATAGATGTACACATTAATGCAAATTCCAGTAACACTCCTCATTTGTATTGTTTTCTCTCCCACACAAAATAACAATGTCTGTTAAGGAGTGAACTTTTTACACTGTGATAATTGTTGCGCTTGGCCTCGGGGTAACCTGGGCACAACGTACAGGTTTGACCATGACCATGGAGACAGAAGATGCAGTCCAAACAAAAGATAATTATTTTTAATATGGTGCTAGATTGACTTCAGGGTGAGCGAGGCAAAACAGCAAACACAATGTCTTTCTTTCAATGGAACTAAATTACATATCAAACAAAAGAAAATACAGGATTCTTACCTGCCCCCCTAATATCAAAACAGGAGAAAAAAACAAAATGGCTACTCACCCCTACACTGCCAGGACTGCTCTGTTCAAAAAGGGTTTATCTAGAATATGATCTCTTAAAGGATTGAATCAGAACACCAGATACTTACTGTTGATCATGCAACACAATGCAGATGAATCAGTCTCTTCGTAACCTACAGCGTCCTGCGTTGCCGTGTGATGCATGTGCATTGTTCGCTCTAATCATTTAAATGAGTGACCAGGGGTATTGTATACAGTGGTGCTGAAAGGACCATCACAGACAAAATGTCCGCAGTCACTGATGGTGTGATCAGAGGCGGGGGCCTGTGTGCTGTCTCTGCACTGGTTAAACGAACCCCGTGCAGTGATCCCATCAGGATATAGAGGATTAACTGTGGGAAACAGCTTCTTCCATGTGGGGCCTGCCCCAAAGTCAATGGTGACAGGACATAGATGCTGTAAAATAAGACAATATAGATTTTTCACTGCGGCCACACAAATCCAATTATCACCATCCATCGCTACGACTGGACACTGTGGTCATTGACTATTTCGCCTGATGTGATGGATTCAAGATTGTGTCCACATGATGTACTGATGGTGCCGCTGTGGAGCCTTTGAGTTCAAAGGTAACAGCTGATCATATAAGTACTAGTCTGAGAACCTTGTTTCCAAGTGTTCCAGAGAGATACCAGAGATACACTGGTTGACTGGATTCGATTTAATTATAATGAGTGAGTGTGTTCATCTGAAACCATTTAGAAATTGATGATAGCCCTTCATCTGTTTTTCAAATCAGTGTGCAAAATGTTGATGTTAAACAAGAAGACATGTGTCACCATTAAATAAAATAGGCAATGCATTATTACAGATCTTATGTAAATCAAAAAAAGAGAGCTCCAAGGGTTTGACCCTGAGGTACCCCACACAGTAGCTTAGCTCTGTTAGAGTTTTGCCTGTTTATGGATAGATATTGTTCTCTGTCCTGTAAATAATGATAAAACCATTTTTAAAAAACATCATGAAAATCATATTTTTGTAATTTTGAAATAAGGATGTCATGATCGACAGTGTCAAAGGCTTTTGACAGGTCTAAGATTATGCCGAGAGAACATTTTTTGCTATCTAAATCTTTAAAAATGTTATGGACAAGCTGCAAAAGAGTCTTTTCTGTTCACATTTTTTTACGAAAACCATATTGATGCCTGTACAGTATGTTGCTCCCATCCAAATGTTTTTAAAATTCTTGAATTAACAAATTTTTCAAAAACTCTAGACTGTGTGTATGTACACGTCCCCCCCCCCCACACACACAAACACATTCAATAATCCAGACAGTTGTAGTTTTTATCATTTATTCCAAGAAAAGCTGTCAAACATATTTACAGGGCAAAAAAAAACATGATTGTATTATGCTTTCCAAAACATCCTTTGTACACAACATTTGAAAGAAACCTTTTTTGTACACTGAAAATATACACTATAAGAAAAAGTGGGTAGAAGATATTACACACGGATGTTTCAGAGGGGGCATGGCTTTACAGTGCTTACAGTGAGGCATTGAAGCATTTTGCATAGTGTGAAGCGTTTTTCAAGTGGAATCAATACTAGTTAAGAAAAGCTCAATGAACGTCTCATGAAAAACAGTGGACAGCGAGAGTCAGTCGTGATGATTAAGTTGTAAAGGTCCCCTGTTAGCTAATGCACTATCAACCTGGCAATGGCCAATAGGGTCAGTAGGCATGTCAGATTTTACGCTTTGAGAAACATGAATATTGTTGACACTGCTGAGCAGAGAGAGGTGACATCAGGCGCTGCAGACAAAGCCATTGTAAAGAGCTAGATTTTCCATGTAACTACGCAGAACACCACACAGAGAAGTCAGCCAGAAGCTGGTTCAGGATTAAAGAAATTCAGTCCGAGGTAAAGAACCATTGAGGAGACTTGTGACATGATGTGTCAGAGAGCTGAGGATGAGGTAGGACCACACTGCTGGTCGTTCTTCTAATCTGCGCTGGAAAGAATAAGATGGAGGTTTTCTTGGTCTGGAACATTAAAAAAGCCTTTATATACCTTTTCCCACCACATTAGGGATCCTTTGTTTTTCGGTGAATTCGAACTTTGTCGCTTCAAGTACCATCTAACCCAGTCATGACACACGGGGCTTGATACTTCTGTTGATCCCCGGGATTTACTCGTAGTGATCCACTTGCACGATTGAGAGCGAAACCAGCCCTGATATGCAACAATAGTGAGCTCCAACGAACCACCGCCTGAAAGTATTCTACACAACTGCATGCCACTGCAAAAGGGTCTGAATCAGTTCAATAAAGAAGGGAGGAGGGAAGGGACAGTGAGGATGGGTGACCCCGGGCTGCTTTTGGGGATTATTTCCAGATGGCAAATCTTCCAATTTCCTGTGAGAGTCCTCAAATCACATACACAAAAGAAAAGAGGAAAAGGATTAAACCACAGATGGCTCAATACTGCTCAGGTGTCACACTGTTCCCATCAAATGACCCGTTATCCATATCACAACGATCAGAAGGCTTCAAACTCAAAAGGAAGCATAAAGAACAAACGCTCCACATCTCGTGGTGACATGATATTTCAACGTGTCCAGTGTTATTTCTAAAACGACCATAACAGAAGTTAGTCCAACAAATAATCGCGATTGTTTCTTGGTCAGAGGTTATTTGAGCAAATGCGTTAATACTAAGCTCTGCAGTGACGATTGACACAATTTTTGTCCAACTCGCGTTCTTTGGATTTAACAGAAACGAATGCCCCATAAAACCCGTCTGATTCCCTGCTGGACATTGTTTGGTTAATATTTCACAGTACTGATTGGAGCTGATACAGGCCTGCTGCTTCGAACACATGAATCCCATTGTTCCCCTTTCAAAACAACACAATGACCATTAATAATCACATTTATTCTGCCTCGGGAGTGTGGCACAGATTCGTGAGACGTCTTTGTGACCCTTCTTTTTACGCGAGCGGACGTGACACTACAACCACATTTTTGACAACGGCATTCCAGTTAAAGTTTTCTGATATTCGGCATGGTTGCGCTCAAGTTTTTTGGGGTGGAGGAGGGACACCAAATGATCACATTCTGACTTGACATTATTGCTGCCTGGGACATTGTTTAAAAAGTATGACATCATTGAATGCAAAAAGAGTTCATTGGTCCTGTGCATTTCGTCAGGCAGGAAACCTGCGTGATACAAAAGAAGTTCCAGACTCATTCGTCATTTTATTTAAAAAATTCCAATCGCACTTGGTGTGAATCACGTTTAAGGCACGGAGATGGAGGCCATGAATCATATCTAGTCGAATGAGGGCTCGCCCACGCTTCGACTTCAGAACACAGACACAATCCAGTCGGGTCATCTGTGCCACAGCTCAGTACATTGCTAATGTTCGGGAGGAGCAGGCCTATACTGGGGCTGTGGGGGGCAAACTTCAACACATGTCATCAACCTGGCTGTCACATCCATCCAGGTCTCAGCGACATCCTCCTCCAGTTAATCCTCCTCGGCTCCATGCAGCAGTGACTGGACAGGGGCACTGCTGCTGGGGGAGAACACTGCCGGGGATCTGATTCACATCCTGCTCCTGTCGCGGACTTGTGGAACCAGCAGCCCCGTCCATCACTTCCAAATTCAAATTACGATTGTAGATTCTTTTCACAGTTCAGTTTGTCAGAGTCCCTTTTTCCATCGGAGTCCGCGTCCGCGTAGTAAACAAAGCTGCAGAGACACAAAGTATGGACATGTCAGCATGGAGCAACAAGGAAACAATACTTTTATGACAAATGCTTTTCCTGTCATCGTGAAGGAAATAAAACACTCTTGTTATACAGGCAGATATCTGTAAAATGCATCTAAATCTCTCAAGTTGGGACATTTTCTACAGACAACAGGACGCTCACTCAAAAGGACAGTATGTGTAGAAGCATTTTAAACTCTTTATATTTCTATCGATATGTCACTTCTCAGTCATTGGGACTGGATGAATATTTAACATGTTTTATTTTGTGTGTAACTTCTCTGTTTTATCATCGTTCTCTTGTTTTGATAGTTCCTCTTTTTAAAATCATTTTGTTTCTTTCTCTTAAGCACTTTGTAAGTTTGTTAAAAACAGAGCTATACAACTAAAGTTTAATGTTATTATTGATTATTATCATAATAATTATAATTATTTTTTAAAAATATTGCCCAAACAGAGATAAGATAAGTCTTCTACACTGCATTATAAGAAAAAGTCCAACAGGCCAATGTAGGTTATGGACACACTTGTAAGATAGACGAGTCTTTTTGGAGCAAAAAATAAAAACTAAGTTGTAATAAACTGTAATCTTCCTTCAGGACAAAATGTAGCAAAGTAAATGAAAACATCTACACTTATAGTTTATCAAGCCATCAGCCACAACAGGTAACTGGTTTTAATGTTATGGCTGATTTTTGAATTAGTAGAAATTCATATTGGTCTGTAATTTTAATAGTAGTTTTTGATATTGTTCATCTTAATGCATTACGTGCATCTCTTATGAATCCAACCATGATTAGAGCTATGCTCTTGTGCTCAGGCCCCTCGAAGGACCTTCAAACCCCAACAACGTCCCCACGGCTCAACTTCATCATCAGAAACAAACAACACGACACCATCACAGGCGGTGGCGCTTCAACAACGTCACTGGCTGCTCAACAATGGTCAAGTCCCTGGTGGTGTCACGGTGGTTTTACAACTACCTGCGGTCAAAGGACCACACCACCTGAAAGCCCAGTGTGTTCATGCAGATGTGGCCAGGCTCAGTTCAGTGCCTTTGCTCTAATAATAGCCCAGCCCCTGACGTGCCACGGCTTGGCCTCAAAGCAGTTTGTTCCTCTTCTCGCGGGGTTGCATAACCTGGCAGCACGTGGCAGGAACGCAAATGGGTCGGCTTAGCGGGGAGCACGCACACTGGAGATGTTGAATGACGGATCGTTCCGGATTCAAGATGAACTTTGTTGTCATGCAGAAAGTGACATTTGTCATGGACTTGCTGCAGCCGTGAAAAGACAACACTTTATGCATAGACTCAACAGATGTGTATAGAAATATACACTACAGTGCAATGCTTACACAAAAGTGAATTTAGTGGCCCAGCCTGGCCTTCTCTGCCACTGTTTAAAAGTTGTATTGACAAAAGGAAGTTTAAAAACCGATTTAAACATCTATGAGGCAGTAGCTTGTATTCACTCAGTTACTATCATTGTGGCCTGCCTTGGGGGACTCTGTTCGTAAACACACTGCAAGGATGTGCACTGTTTTGTCCTCATGATATGCTGAATGGAAAGTGCCTATGTCACCACTGAGGAGGAATACAGATTACTACTCACAGTGTGAAAATGTTAATCCACAGGATTGATTATTTTAAAGGTTCTTCTGTAACTGTGTTGCCACCGCTTTGCTGTTGGGCCGTATATTGTCTTGTCAAACGCCAGGCACCAACAACCTGTTTTTGGCTCAGGGGTTGACAGAGGCTTATTTAGCCTCTTCTGCTCACCTCTAAGCTTTGGACAAGCATAAGAATTACATTCCTGTTTTCCTGGTCAAAAATGTGCTCTTTAAAACCCCAGTTTTGTGGAGCTCACAGTGCTCCAAGGCGTCCGCCTGAACCCAGCTGGCGTGGCCGTGTGCGAACATTCTCAACTCTCCGACCTGAGGCGCACTTTTATTGGGCATGCCTCTCATACCTGAGTTGGGCAACACAACTCCACACTCTGACTGTGAGCCACATACAAACGTTTGTTTCCCTTTCAATCGGAGGTGGATCCAAATGACAGTTCTCACTACGTGTTTACATGATCAATTATAAAAATAAGAATGACACTCAGTAAAGCACACGCCTCCGCCAAGGCCCAACAGTCCCCACATGAGACCATATTGAAATCTGCTAGATCCAAATTGCACACATATCAGTCCCCTGTGAAATCGCTCAAAAAGTCCTGTCTCGCAATGTTAAAGAGAGTGAAAAATTCCTGGACCCGCCCATGCCAAAATGTAATGGGTTCTTTCTTGGCCTATGTCCATAGGTCCCATCATTCTACCAACTTTCCTGCTGACAAACAAACAAACAACAACAAAAAAAGAGGGGGTGCAAACACAACCTTGTTTTTGGAGGTAATAAGTTACTAGAGAGAATTTATTTCAACTGGGGGACGTTGATTCAGGTCTCCACCCTGTTGACACCGAACCCCAGTCAGCTCCGTCAATCCCCTTCAAGGGGACGGTAACGTCCATTTCATCTACACCGCACGACACAACACTGCCTGACATCTGACTGACGTCCCACTGAACAAAAGGCAATGAAGCCGTCGTATTCTAGAAGGGTTACACTCAAATCAAATGTGGTAGAAATGCTTTCAGGTTTCAAGTTTTCAGGGTCTTTATGAAAAGAGAAGCATGCAGGAATGTGCACGTTCCGTTGGTTGATTCAGATTAGTGTTGTTAGTGGAGTTTGTGTCTGGTAAAACTAACACGCTGCCTCATATAAACATCCGAAACCCCCCCTGTGGGCAGACCCTCGGTGACATCGGCGTATCTCTTTTCTCCCTACTGCTCTGTTAAAGGTGTTACTGCTACATGAATAAACTTAACAAAAGGAAACGAGGTGAAGGTCGAAACCCAGCGAGTACTGGACAAACTTGGACATCCTCCCAGCCATTTGTTGTTGCATAATCTAAAAGCAGACAGACAGCAAAGACCAGTTTCTTCGGGGGAAGCGGTTGAGGCTGGTTTCTTGTGATCCTTGGAAACTGTGGCAGCTCTCTATGTTTACGAGAGGGAAAACAGGCCTTTCTTTTTTTTTGAAGAGCTCAGGGTGGTGTTGTGGGTGTGCAAGGCAACACATTCCACATGGCAGGCATTCACCAAAATTGTTTATTATGAACGTTTAGTTGCAGGGCCTTTCCCTTGAAGTCAAACTGACAAATAATTTCCAGCAAAGACAGGGTTGGACAAAGGGCAATATAATGGCCACCTTAGATAACCAGTGGGCAAATTGATCAATGCAACAAGAGTTGGGATGACATTCGGTCAATGGGTGTCTTATGCTTTCTATTTAAACAGAGCTGCCATTAAAAGAGATATGTCCATCTGTCCTGATCAGTAGAATAACAGCTGTCTGATTGATCCTTATAATAATTTTTTTTTATATGTCAACAGACCTTTGTTGGGAACACGGGGTACAAATACAACAAAACCAGATGAAAATGCAAAACAAGCATTAGAATGAATGTCATAAAATGAGAGTAGGACCACCACGACTACTATTGTCACTTCATTTTGTTAATCATTTCTTCAAATACTTAAATAACTGCTTGGTCAAATCTGGTCCTGACCAACCCATCACAAGTAGATCCTCAGAGTTTCTCCAGAGTTTCAAAAACAATAGCTCACATTGGTCAGAAGTTTGTTTCCCCTTGTTTAACCATCTGCAGCCCTCAGGTAATCCTGCCATCTTGAAGTTCTTATGCTCTTTATTTTGTCACGGGTCAGTGCGTGCCGTCGACAGCAGCGGCGACGCAGCAAATCCAAAAATCTCAGCTCTCTTCAACCGACTCTGACCACGCCTCTTATCATTTATTATTTACCGGTCAAAGTGAACCCGCTCAGCTTTGTTATGGAGCCATCATACAATGTGAACTGTCAGCAGTGAAAACACGGTACCAGAATATGACCACGTCCAGCAACTGCAGCGGGTTGCGCAGACTGTGAGGAGATTAACACAGTGTAAAGAGCTTACGAGCCATTAGACCCAACACAGCCACCATGAATGGGAACAGCGGACTGGCAAAAATGTGGATCAATGTTATCCCAGAGCCCTGTGGGATCCAGGGTTTCCATGACTGCACATGATGCTGGAAGGTGCATTTGGGGTTTTTATGTGTCATAGAAAATAAAAAGAAAGGGATCAGACTACTGAACCTGCTTGGTATCTTCACTCAGACTTCTCCTCTTACTCTACATAAAGAAGTGCTTCACTTGTGTAAGAACTTGTTTTTGCAGTTGTTGCCCTGAACCCTGAGGGCCCTGAGGAAATATTTACAGGCTTTACAGCCAATGAATGTGTGCCTTAACAACCAGGTTGCACAAGAAGAGCAACGTGCTCATCACACCCACTCCCAAAATCCCATAAAAAGGTGGCCATTTCTCAGCCCTCCAATTATACCCCCTCTCTGGCTGAGCCAGTACAAATACAGAACACACTGTACTCTGCCTTCAAACTGCCGTCCAAACAACCTCACTTCCTTCGGAGGAGCCAGATCAGCATTTTCCCCCAGACCCTACAGCCTTTGTTTAAAATGCACACCGCTTTGGGATAATGACGAAGATGGAAGACGTATATGCAAACAGAAAAACACCAAACCTTGCTTGAAGGCAACAGCATAGTCATTACGGTACAGGGGGCATTCATGAGTGCTGCCTGGAAATGCCCCAACTTGTAAAAAAGTCGGATCAGACCGTCACTGGAATCAACAAAGATTCCTAAAATAAAGAGTTTTCATGCGGAGAGGGCCAGAGCTTACAGTGCGCTGGCCTGGTTTAGAGTGAGGCGGCACGCGGCTGGCAGGCAGCGAGAGGACATAATGTTCCCGACGCAAGCCTCCATAAGCCCTGAACCAGGAGCAGCACTCTCATTGTCCAGCACAACAGAAGAGCGAGGGAGGGAGGAGGGGTGAGATGGGGAGATGACACTCAAAACAGAGATACACTTGGTTATGTTGCTGCCAAAATGTCCTTAAATATAACGTATGTGCCTAAAGACAGAATCAAATTGTATTTATGTTGGGTTTTTTTAAACTGCTGTTACAATGATGTCATCAACTCCGCCGTTGGTTGGTTTGTTTGTTGCAGGATTATGCAAAACACAACTGAATGGAATTCCACAAAACTTGGAAGGATTGGACATGGACATGGATACCCATAAAATTTTGGCACAGATCCAGACAAAGGGGCGGATCGGGTAATTGGTCATCACTTTCTTTAACATTGCAAGATAGGGGGATTTTTAAAATTTTCACAGGTTTCTCAGGGAATAATTCATGGATCTTCAGGCATCCATATGCATATGTGACCAATATTGTTTACACCGGTGCGCCTAACATTTAGCTTGTCTGTCTGTGTGTGTAGCGTTATGTTTTTTCCCCACCAGCATAGAGCCACGAAGAATACCAAGGTCTGAGCCAATCAGAGGAAGAGAAGGATACTTTGTCTCTGATTGACACTGACCCTGATATTCTTCTTCGCTGAATGTTGCTGGGAAAAATAAATCAGGCATAGTTAGGGTTGGTCAAAGAAAGCCGGTATTAAACAGGCCCCGGGGCTAAATTATGATAAGATCCGACGTTATCAGTGCTGCGGCGCCAGCTCCCACTGCCCTTCACATACGCAGACCTAGTGCCCCGTGTGGCGGTGGCGCAGAGAGTGAACCAGTCGAAGTCTGGTTGTACTTCGCCAAAATCGATGGAGACAACACTCGTTGCCACACTTACAGTACAGTACGAGAAACAAAATTTGTCCATTCTACTTTTTAAAAAAAGTATATACGTGTATATAGGAACTGTCACAAAAGGGTAAAATAGGTGTATTATTGTGCTGCCATAAGGCGCAGTGAAAAATGCTTAAAAAGATTTTAAAAATGGCGCAGTCCCCTCGCACTCGCCTCATGATTGGTTATTGGTCACTACTAGACTACCAGCAGTGAAGGCAACACGATGTAAACACTTACATATTAGTATGGTGATCTATCGTGTGTGCATGAATCAATAATAAAAATAATCAAGGTCACACTGACAGGATCAAATCCCACAGACTCCCAGAGACCATATCAGCCCCATATATGTCCCAGCAGAAACGTCTCTGTTTCTCTGTAGCTGTTAAATCTCCTCAGTGATCCGAGCACGTCACGGTGACGCCGTCGGCCGTCCCATCAGTTAACCAGCTCCCGACATAAAAACACACGCAGCAGAAACAACTGCCCTCCCTCTCTCTCTTCGTTTACAGGCACTAGTCCCTCTCTCACTGAGCCAGTGCAGGGCCGAGGGCCGAGGGCCGAGGGCCGAGGGCCGAGGGCCTGTTGCGTAAGAGGCTCTTCCACCATGCCACAAGAGAACGGGGCCAATCTGCAGCAGCGGAATTACACGCAGAGGCATCTTCAGAGTCCACCGTCGCTGACAGCTGAGAGCAGAGAGGTGTTACGTCACAGTGTGTGTGTGTGTGTGTGTGTGTGTGTCTATGGGTAGGGGCTTACAATGAGGGGATGACAATGAATGGCTGTGGGATTGTACAGTTAATTGTCAAACAATCGCTGGGATTAGTCCTCGTCAATGGCGGGTTCAGGTTCAAACAAGCAGAGGGAGGGTCCGGGTCACTGAGCATCCACTCGGTGACTGGTGACGTTCTACAAGGACTTTTCCGCTCTAAATAGCAAACTGAGACAATTCACATCTTGAAAGGGACAGTTTCGGTACACTGCAGGAGAAGTGACTTCCTACTGAGGGTGCATGTTTGTTTTGGGGGAGGGGGTGGCAGATATTATTTCTAAAATATTCACTCAAAACTAGTACTGTCGTTGAGGATATGTCAGGATTAAGTAAAGGTTCTGATTATTTTTCCAGAGTCTCAGCTGACTTACTAACTGAACATTTAAAAAACTCCACTCCTATCATTTATTCATGTAGGGTAAAACATGTGTTGACAGTCAAACCTATTCCCTTCATTCTGAAAGAAGAAGCAGCAACAATGCTGACGGTCATTTCTCACAATCCACAGTGGTGGGAATAACAAGGCCATCATATTATGACCACTGACAGGTGAAGGGGATAACACCTGTTCAGCAGTTGTATGTAGTTGTATGTTACCTTATGGAGATGGTGATCAGCGATGTCATTTTACAGAGTTTGGAGGAAAACGTTAGCGAAAGTCAGAGTCCCACTGTTGCAGAGGGGACCAGCGAAAAACGTCTTTCTCGTCTGATTTTAAAAAATGCTGACCTAATTTGTCATGATGTTCTCTGGTGGAAAATAAACCAGTTATGCATGTTCACAGCCAGTGGAAGGACGTAAATATCACAGGACGAGGGGGGCTCGTGCAACAGTCAGCAATGTGTTGGAACAGAAGTTTTTAATGAGAGATGTGATCCACTGCCAGCAGTGAATATGAATCAGATGAAGCATGTGTCCTGTAGAAAATGTGTCCAGAAAAACAAAAAAGAAATTCACTGCAAGTGCATCTCTGAGAAAACAAAACAGAAAAGATTTCTGTCACTCACACACACACCCTCACCGTGGTTTTTTAAAGCCCCAGCCGCCCAGGAACATTATGCGTTACATAATAATACGTTAATACGTTTTTGAACATCTTGCATAAGCTGTTAAATCTCAGCAACACATTGCACAATTTGTCATGTCGCACATTCTGTATAGTTTTACTTTTCATATATTACATTTGTTATTGCTCCTCTGCTTTTTACGTTGATTTGGTTTGAATTAATTTTCCTTATCATCCCCTTATTTTTTTCTTATTATTGTGTTTTTTGGCTGTTTGCTATGCACCAATCACCAAAGCCAATTCCTTATGTGGAGAACCTACTTGACACGATTCTGATTTAAATTCACTTAAGGACGATTCCCAAACACCTTGTCCAATCTATTGACATCCATTATCTTGTTAACCCTAACAGCGGCTCTGGCTTGTGTCCTGACGTCAGTGCTCGGCAGGAGATACGTTCCCTGTCATTAATCCTGATTCCATGACAGCGCTGTGGGAGGCCGACATGTTATCTGATGTCCTGTCAGCCACTTGTGTCTCCAATGGCTCAGTAGATCACCAAATTCAATTTCCTGCCTATTAAAGTGGTTTATGTTTTGTTACTCCTGGAATCTCTCACCTGACACTGAAAGTTATTAGAAATGTATTCTCTTTTCATTGTAAAGCAGAGCAGTGAACATACCTTTCTAAGATGTACACCCCACCAACTCGTGACTTCACACAAGGGGTGACCAACACATGCTGATGTTTCAGATGGATAAGATGAGATAATGGTGTCAACTAAAGATTGTGAGTGTCCCGCCCAAGTCACCAAAGGCCAGTGTTCTATTGAAGCCACTGGTGGTGAGTCCTATGTCACAGGAGGAGCCTGCAGGTTTTACTTCCCACTACTTAGTCCGTGAAATTACCTGTTGTATGGTTTAGCTGTATTTGGAAAAAAAAAATAAGAAAACAGTATCACTAGTAAGTTATCATGGAAGTCACGCCTACCTGGAAAGGAGAGAGCTCCCTTTGTTGACAGGTCAGGGTAAAGAAATAAGGAGAGGTTTTGGAAAGGTGGGGGCCGCCATCATGCCGCACACGTGACTTGGTCCATCCGCACCTCCAGCTGGAATGCGTCCGGCCTGTCCTGAGGGTTGACCGAGAGCATGTCTTGGAGGAGTTTTTTCACACCCTCGGACATGGAGCTCCTGGCCCTCTGGGGGATGTGGAGAACCATCTTGGGGTTCTCCAACAGAGCCTCCCCGACAGGTACAATCTCGGTGCCTTGCCGTATATAGGTGCCCAGCAGTTCGCGCTTGGACTCCGAGTCGATGAAGGTGATTCGCTCGACCATTGCCCAGATGATGATGCCCAGGGCGAAGATATCGGCCTTGGCTGTGTAGTGGCCCTCCCACACCTCCGGGGCCATGTAGAAGTCTGAGCCACAAGCCGATGACAGCCAGAACTTGTTTATGTTGATGATGTTGTTGTTCTGGTTGCTGCCTCTGCCACCTGCCGCTGCTGCGGGGTGCTCGTCGCTGCTCTTGGAGTTTAGGCCAGCACAAACTTTGCTGAGTCCAAAGTCGGCAACTTTGAGAACAGGTAAACCTGACTTCTGTGAGATGAGAATGTTGTCCGGCTTCAGGTCGCGATGGACTATGTTGTTCTTGTGCAGGAAAGCCACGGCACTCGTCAACTGGCGCATGAAGCTCCTGTTGGTCTGGGGGTCGGGCCGGCGGGACAAAATATACTGGTTGAGGTCTCCGCCCTCGCAGAACTCCATGACGAACCAGAGATAGCACGGCTCCTCCGGGTAACCCAGGATGCGCTCTCCTGCAGCGTGCAGATTGGACAGGGACAGACATGACCTGATTAGTGAGATAACAGCTTTCAAACACACACACACCCCACACACAAACACCACAACAATGTATCCTTTACATTCAACAGGCTGGTTCGCGTTAATCTCTCCCTCTGTCGATCAGACCGCGGCTGTACTACAGGCAAACAACAGTCTGCATGAAAGTTTTCATTCGTGGGAATAAAACTTCTAAGGTACTATTGGTTCGAAACGCAGCTTAAGTTTCAGGGGACGTGGCCCCCCAATAAAAAGAAAGTTTTTTGCACAGGTTCATGTACAGACATTTGTTGTTGTATATGTTGATACTAACATATTGTATCTGAAATAATCAGTCTCTGATAGACAATAATATTTTTACAAAGTCCACCACCTAAACAGACGTGTTCAATAAAATACCAATCCCAAAGTCTTTGATTGAAAATGCGGGCACTTCCTGATTTCACTGTCTCTTCTGCCGTAACTCTTTCACAATGTCCAAACAGCGCTGCTCCCCCACCCGACCTCTGTGGACGACTACTGGGGGCTGTGTTGTACTCAGGCTGCTGACTACTTGGCTTTACACTTACACAAAAACAGGTTCTGTGGACTGAAAGAAAGATACAAGTGGGCATACGGGAAAAACAGCAAGTCCTTTGCAATCCATTCATCCGAAATCCTGAACAACGGCACTTGATGAATAGATGTCAGCCCGAGATGAATATTTGATTTCAAGAGCCTGAACGGTGACACTTACGTAACAGCCAGGCTATTATGAGAAAACAAGCAAACGCTGGAAATTGGTTCATTTATAAACGTGCTATTTTTTCTTTTAACATAACAGGTTGGTTGGCACATGTGAGTCAAAACTGAATAGATTGACCAGTCGGTCTGAATGTGTCTCAGGCCAGCCGATCAATAACAAAGGACTGGAAAAGTAGGTCAAACTGCAGCAGTGACACAAACAGATGTAGCTGTCGTGTGACAACGTATGCCATCACCATGGCTCATCTTAAACTGTGATGTCCTCGTTGCGGTGTGTGGAATTCCAGTCGACGTGCAACGGGTTACCGTGTTATCCAAGTGAGTACACTGTGTTCTCTCGTGAGCCCAGGCCTGCACAGTGTGCGCCCTTGTGCCAGCTATAGGACGCCTCACTGCACGTTACACACGTACACGGTGCATGATTTAATGGCGTTCCTTAGTTTGTCGAAGAACAGATATGGCAACCGCACACAGTATCATTGTTCATCAGAACATTGGTGCAAAGAAAATGACAAAAGGTCATTGATATGTCTGGAAATAACTGTGACGTGCACATTTGTGTTTGTTGTTGTTGCTGTTGTTGTTGTTTTTAGATGGGTATTTAATAAGTGGCCCTGGGCAACAGACTGACAGGGAACATGATACTGAATAACTAAAACAAAGCTCCTCAGTTAGTGATCTTGTATTAAATACAAGAAATCCCAAAGTTTGCATTTGCGTCTGGAGCTGGCAGAACACGGTCCCCTGTACCTTTGAGGGACGTCTCCACCAGCCGCAGGTACTGCTTGGACCTCTTGTTCCCGTGGCTCATCTTCTGCGCCAGGCCGTTCCGCTGCAGGACGCACTCCTCCAGCTGCACCACGTTCTGGTGGCGGTTCTCCAGGCTCGTCAGGGCCCAGAACTCGGCCAGCGCCAGCTCCACGTTCTCCGGGGCGTCGCACTGGAGCCGCTTGACCGCCACCCTGGCGCCCGTCCTCCGGGCCACGGCCTCGTACACCACCCCGTAGCTGCCGCGGCCCACCTCCCGCAGCAGACTGTACCGGGGGGCCGCCGCCGCCGCCGCCGCGCCGGGCTCCGGCCGCTCGTTGCGCAGGAAGCTGATGGAGAAGCAGCCCTCCTCCTCCTCCTCCTCCTCCTCCTCCATGGGCTCGGTGTGGTTGTTGTCCTCCACCGTGAGGGAGCGGAGGACCTTCCCGGCCCCCCGCCTCATCCTCCCGGCCACACTCCGCCTGCAGGCCCGCGCACCGCCGCTTACCTTTCTCCTTTTCTTCCCGTCGCAAAAATCCATAACTTCTTTTTTGTTGAGAGTAGGCATGAAGGGCGGCCGTGTTTCTCTGTCATCACTCTGACTCTGGACGAATGACGTCTCGTGCTGCCCGTCGTCCGGAGGGGTCCTCTGTGGAGCGGAGAGGGGACCGGAGGCTGGGACGACGACCTGTTCTCCGGCTTCTCAAACAAAATGTTCCAGCTGCCGAGCACAGGCAGTGAAGAGGGGGCGGGGCCTCGGCCGCAGGCGGCCCGGCGCGCCGATTGGCGGAGGGAGAGAGCGAATGGCTGGGCCCGCTGGTCCCGTGGACGAGGGGTGGCGCGCGCGCGACGTCTGTTGCTATGTTTTTTCAAACACCGGAACCGGCAGTGGGCCGACAGGAAGGACGGGGACGTGACCGGCGCGGGTGGTGGAGCCGAGGCAGAGTCAACCGGTACCGGGGGCTCCGTCCGTCCACACGGAGCCCTTCCGTGGCAGCGCGGGGCCAAGGCATGTGTACACAGGCATGTACATAATAATACTATTATTATTATTATTATTATTATTATTATTATTATTATTATTATTATTATTATTAATAATAATAATAATAACTGTATTTATATAGCACCTTTCACAAAGTGCTTTCACAAAAACATACAAATCACACACAATTAAAAAAAGCATTCCAATAATAATACGGTTTTCAGGTCACATATCTGTATAAGAAAGACAAAGGTATAAAAAGACAATATAAAAACACATGAAAGCAAGTCTATAGAAATTGGTTTTTAAAAGTGACTTAAAAGTAGGCGTCTGACAGACAGACACAGAAATACTGATTTCTGAATTATTTTAATATTGTTTTATTCTGTGACCTGTTAAATTGTATGTTGTATTGTACCACATTCCTTTAGCAGATGCTTTTGTCCAAAGCGACTCACAATAAGTGCATTCAAACATGAATATGTTACTCAAAGTGCAAGAATTAATAAGTACAAAAACATTCATCAAATCGGCAAAAAACACTTTAAGTGCTATTTGTAATTAAGTGCATTTTTTTTATTTTCATGTTTAATGTAATTATTCAGGGCTGCACGGTGGTGTAGTGGTTAGTACTTTTGCCTCACACCAAGAAGGTTCTGGGTTCGAATGCCAGTTCAAACCAACCAGGGCCTTTCTGTGTGGAGTTTGCATGTTCTCCCCATGTGTGCGTGGGTTCTCTCTGGGTTCTCCGGCTTCCTCCCACAGTCCAGAGACATGCAGAATGGGGTCAGGTTCATTGGAGACTCTAAATTGACCGTAGGTGTGAATGTGAGAGTGAATGGTTGTCCGTCTCTGTATGTGGCCCTGTGATAGGCCAGGGTGTTCCCAGCGTCTCGACCAATGTTAGGAGGATCCGCTTCCTGAAAATGGCCATTGAGATATCATGCTTAAAGCTACAGTGTGTTATATTTAGAAGATCTTATTCACAGAAATTGAATATATTGTCCATAACTATGTGTTCATATATCTATAATCACAACTTTGAATCAGTTTAATATAGTTACATGAGGTGGACCGGCCTCCGTGTGAGTCTCCGTGTTTGCTACGTCGTGTTGAATACGATTGTCGCACAAAACGGTTCAGAATACGTCGCATTTGTGTTGAATTTACAGCGGTGCCGGAAACCAGAAATGGAATCAGCGGTGCGCCACCATAAAGTGTCCCCTGCCGGGTGCGCATTTGGTTGTGGTTTGCAAATTACAAAAATTACACACAAGACGAGGCATGCCGACTGGGGGAAGCGGGGATCTAACCACCGACCCTCTACCTCCTGAACCACAGCTGCCCAATTCCACTCATAATTAGGATGTAAAAGGTAGCGTTGCATGTACTACAAGTGTAGCCGGTGATTTAGACAGTGTACATAAGGTGTCTTAGTTTCTCTTGCAGTTGCTTCTGGACGCCACCGTATCTTTGGTGTGTCCCGTCCAACTTTGCTCAGCTCTGCCTGTTAACGTGCATCTCCCTTTTCCGCTGTTGCTGTGGTTAGCAGGCGCTCTGTGACCTCAGCGGACTCATTTACAAATCAAATGACAATCCATGTATTTTGAGTGGAGACAATTGACCACTCCCTGCCATTGAAACTGCTGGCAGGACACGGTTGTAAAACAATTTGGTTGGACTGGTCAGTCCCAAAATCATCTATTGGTTGTGGCTGACAGCTACTGCTCATAACTCATTATGGGGGACATGGCCAGTGAATGCCCCCCTATGATTCCAATCTGAAACGTCCTCAGAACCTTCAATGCCAGCCAGTTTATTTGCCATCTCTGTCCTACCTCCTGGAACACATTGGAATATGGCTGCTGGAGTGTGTTTTTCAAGACAATTCAACAAATGTGCAGCACTCCTAGCTTCACGGATGTCTTTCTCCCCAGCAGTGGTTCTCCATTACCTTTAATCACAAGGTAATGGAGCCTGTTCACCCTGTTAGCGGTTGCAATTTTACTGTGGTGGCCACAGTCCCACACATGTCTCCGGGTGAAAGCCCAGCCCTGTCCTCATCAGTGTGAGGGTTTTCGTGAAAATTCTCTCCTCTCCTCTCTGTGCGATGTCATCTTATCTATGGCAGGCCGCGACAGTCGCTTTCTCTCTGGGCGACATAGTCCTAGATCATCGAGGACAGAGCCTTTCTGAGGAGATACTATGGAGCCATTCTGCCTGCTTGATGATGAACTGGTTAAAGACTTCACTCTGACCGGGACAGGGAGGTTTTTGGGACATCATGCACTTTTTGATTTGTGTAACGTATATCAGAAATCTCAATATTGACCTCCTGTAATAAATACTTCTGCCTAAGACATCTACGGTCTATATCTTCCTGATTCAACTTGCACTATTCTTTCCATTACAATGATGATAACTATTCTAATTCTAAGGGTTAGTTTCAGGGTTCATTTGCTAAATTGCTGTTTTTTCTGGAGTTGATTTGCTTCCATACTCCTCCTTCAACCCAACCAGGCCTGAAGTTGTGGAACCAACCGTCAGAGTGGTTTTCAATCCTGACAGCCCTTTACTTGTGCCAGTAAAGGCTGAACTCAGAGAGCAGACCGTCTATTGTCACAGCTCAGCGGTCGGTAAAGCTTTATTTGTCGGCTTGAATCAAAAGGGGAATTTAGCGAGGCTTAGGCCACTGCACTGTAATCAGCAGGAATCTAAGTGAGGAGACCTCACTTCATATTTAGTTCATTTCTCAGAAGCTGAATGACACAATATGAAAACAAACAAGAACTTGAACACTACTTACATTCCTTCTACAAGACAGGGGTTTGAAGGTTATGTTGTAACCTCACTACCCTGTCATTTTCATTACCATTGTGTTTTATATAGTGAATAAAGTATTTGAAATAACGCAAACACCACACAACAAACATGGACAAATCTCTGCTCACCCCGTCTTAGTGTGTAAACTCCAGGGCTAGGTTGTAGTATGGACTGGCGAGAACAATGATGCAGTCTTTCTGATTGGTTGCCCCTCATCTTACTTATTGCCATTGCTCCTTCTCGATTGTAGTATTTTCTGAACGTGAGCAACTAGCTGCCCCACACATTACTGCTTCTTGTAGTTGAGCTTCACGATTACATATCTGGGATGTCAGCAGAGGGCGCGCTGACATTGGTCATTCTGTCTCAAGTGTATTTCAGGTTTTAAATCATATCGCAGGTGTGATTTAAAACAGTCAGGTCAATCCATATCTCTAAAATAACTGGGTTGATAACGATATCTGCATTTTATGTGTGTGTGTGTGTGTGTCTGTATATATATATATATATATGAATGAAGTCATTATAATAATATGATCATTTACCCAACAGAATAGTAAAATATAGAAAGATTTAGAGAATGTTCCATTGCCTAACACATCAAATAAACATTTGTAACTAAAGAGACATCACCTCAACAATACACCAGCTGTCTGACCAAAAATACAGGAGTGGTGCCGGATGCCTGTTTTCATGGACCCCGAGGACGCGTCACCAGTCTCCTTTTTAAAGGTATGTGAGGTTCATAACTGAAGGTACTTCTGTTATGAACCTCACATACAGTACAAAACTGTACTGTACAATTAATTGTATTTTATATTGAAATTATCGTTAAGTGGTCATTTCTGCATATCTTTTCTATGTTTAAAACCTTTCAGCTCTAATGGAAGAGCCCATGTTTTCCACACGTCTTCTTGTTTTGTCTCCTCATGCCGAAAAAGACACTGGTGATCCTTCTTGAAGTGTTGAGGGTCCATTTGACAAGGCCCCCTACCTTTGGTGTGATATTTAGCATTGTGTTGTATTTTAAATGTAAATTATAAGTATTTGATATCATTTTTGTGGTTTTGTATGTTTAGCCTTGTAGCCTTGAACTCTCCACAGCTATTATCACCTTTACTAACAAGGATAAATCAGGGCCACGCACAACAGTAGAGGAGCGAGGAGGGAGAGGGAACAAAAACAAGGACATTAGGAAAAGGCGGCCTTTGAAAAGAAAGAGGTCCGATAAGGACTTGCATCAGCAAAGGAGCAAGAACCTATAGGAGGAGGCAGAGTCATATTATTTCACACATAATATTTGAACAGCATTTAGTGTTCAGCTGACAAAAGACGTTTTTAGATTTGGAAAATCTAGCAATGAGAAACAACACTCAAATTAAAATATTTGTTGTCTCTGCCACGAAACATGGCGTCTGGTGGAAATGGTCACAGAGCTTCAGTCATTGTTGCATTTGCGACACAAGATGTTATAATCTATGTTATAATCATAGACTGCGTATATAAAAATGGACGACGCATCTCCACATCCTCCCGTACAAAAAAGAAGCGAAAGCATCCCCGGAAAGCGTGTCACCATCTTGCGCTCTTGATGTCATTTGGAGCTTGAGTCTGTGCGGTGGCATCGTGGAGCCGTGGTCCCAATTCAGAATGTGAGTGTGAATGATTGTCATGAGCATGTGATAGGCTGGCCCAGGGAGAACCCCGCCTCTCGCCTCTCACTCATGTCAGCTGGGATCGGCCCCAGCACCCCATGACCCTTAAAAAAGGATAAAGCAGTATACATACAGATGGATGGAAGTATGGGAGGAAGTAGCAATAGTATTTACTTACACACACACACACACACACACACACACACACATACACTTGCAAAATTACCTGTGATCGATGTGTTAATACATACTTTATAATGACATTATAATTACTGATGTATTATTATGCACTGTTAGTATTATTGTAGCAGGTTGAGGTGAGTTAAATTCAATTATTTCATACGCTGTTGGTATGTTTAATCAATAACAATGCATCAAATTAGTAACCTTAATCTTTCAAATTACTAGCAACTATAGGAGTGAGATAAATGTAGTTGAGAAATAGGTACACTATTTCATGTATAAAGAAGCACAATTAATCAAGTAAGGTGCAGTCACCACAAATTTGTACTTCAGTGAATTATAAATGGACTGTATTTATATAGTACTTCTCTAGTCTTATCAACCATCCAATACGCACATTCATACAGCGCTTTACACAATACTGTTTCCATCCCACATCATTCATACACTGCCATCAGGGGCAGTTTAGGGTGAAGTGTGTGACCCAAGGACACTTCAGCACATGGTCTGGAGGAGGAGCCGGGGATCGAAACATCCACCTTCTGGTTAGTGGACGACCCCTTACGTGGGACGCTTCAGTGACTGTACCTAGTTGGATTCCGTCGCTGACACAGAAACAGTAACAAGGGATGAAACAATTTGAAAAATTTAACGGTTGCCTGAAAAAAAAATCCCTCAAATACAGAAATAGAAAAAGTCTTTTTAGATTAATCATCTTTTGGACCAATACACATAATCTAATCGCACCTTTAATGAAGTTGTGTGAGCGTCAAGTCCATGGGCGCTTTTAAAGCATGCTCTCCTGACCTCTGGTGGCTGAGCCGGAATGAGTCGATACACTGGGATGAAAGCATCATCAGAAGAATTAGTGTACCTTGAATGATGATCAGATTAGAAGAACCGTTGATTGTCAGTTTACTGCATTGATATAACATCAAATTGATCATAGGAATTAAAAAACCCACTTCAAATCATACATGTCCGACTGCCTGTGCGTGTGTGCGTTTGTTTCTGTGTGTGTGTGTGTGTGTGTGTGTGTCTGTGTGTGTGTGTGTCTGTGTGTTTGTGTGTGTGTCTGTGTGTTTGTGTGTGTGTGTGTGTGTGTGTCTGTGTGTGTGTGTGTGTGTGTCTGTGTGTGTGTCTGTGTGTGTGTCTGTGTGTTTGTGTGTGTGTGTGTGTGTGTCTGTGTGTGTGTGTCTGTGTGTGTGCCTGTGTGTTTGTGTGTGTGTCTGTGTGTGTGTCTGTGTGTGTGTGTGTGTGTGTGTCTGTGTGTGTGTCTGTGTGTGTGTCTGTGTGTGTGTTTGTGTGTGTGTCTGTGTGTTTGTGTGTGTGTCTGTGTGTGTTTGTGTGTGTGTCTGTGTGTTTGTGTGTCTGTGTGTGTGTCTGTGTGTGTGTGTCTGTGCGTGTGTGTGTGTTTGTGTGTGTGTCTGTGTGTTTGTGTGTGTGTCTGTGTGTGTGTGTGTCTGTCTGTGTGTTTGTGTGTCTGTGTGTGTGTCTGTGTGTGTGTGTTTGTGTGTGTGTCTGTGTGTTTGTGTGTGTGTCTGTGTGTGTTTGTGTCTGTGTGCGTGTGCGTGTTCAGAGAGAGATACATCAAATTGTGGAGGTGGATATTAATGCTCCATTCACACTCAAGGTACAGCCCTACATGTCTGTCTGTGTGTGTGTGTGTGTGTGTGTGTGTGTGTGTGTGTGTGTGACTCTGACCTTTCCGTCCCTCTGTTCCTCTGTTTGCCCACAGAGGTTTTGTGTGTGAGCCGTGTTCTGTGAGAATTACTTTGCCTGTTTTGCTTCCGGATGAATATCTTTCACAAGTTTCAGGGACACTCACTTTAGCTTCTGACTCAGATGTGCTCACAACCACATCTCAATGCCTGGTGTTACCACGGCAACTTGAAGGCCAATTCTGCTGAGGTAGAACTGCAGGGATCGGGATCTGGATACTTATTTCTTGCAGTCCTTTGTCCCGAGTTCCTTTGTATTCATGAATTAACCGGCGGTGATACAGGGCTCTGAATGCAGCAAAGACACCAACTGAGGTCAGTTGGAGATGAGACACCTTCCATCCATCAAGAGATTTCTGATGCTACCCTTTATATTATGTCTTTATTTTATATTTTCATGTATATGAAGTGTTTTAGACTCTACTGATTCATTTTTACCCACGGAACACAAGATGACAGAAACACACCAAATATCAGACAAATAGTTAAGTAATATTACAAAGAAAGATGACACTCCATCTAAAACAGCGATGGGCGGCCGTGGCTCAGGAGGTAGAGTGGGTCACACGCTGAATGTTGCCCCCTGACGGGCGTGTTGGCAGTTTGTTAATGATGTGTGATGGAAGAGCGACCTACACAGAAACGCTGTATGAATATGTGTGAACGCACATAACTACACATGTCAGGGTTAGATGTTGGGTTTCCAAGTATCCATTGATCCCACATCCTCTGGTTGTGATTGTATTTATCTGTATAATCCCTGTGATTACCAGAAAAAATGCGAGTGAGTTGTCTGAACTACAGTAGTTCTCGACCATCTAAAGGGTGGGCAAGGGAAACATTGGGCTGTTTAACAAGCTCAACATCGAGGACATTTTGGTCGTGAGACAGAACTATGAAGTTGTACTCTCCTCCTGGTGTCGACCAGGATTGCAAGTAGCACACTGGGGTATAAGAGAGCATTTCATACCTGAGGAAGACGTTTAACGAACATCCCCCTTAATGCCTCCTCATTCCACTTGACATCTGCTGCCAAAGTCAAGAAACATCTCCTGCACGACCTGTCTGACCGTATTGTACATGTCAAATCTTCATTTCTCTCAAGTTTGAATGCCTCTTCATGGGCAGAAAATGACAAACACTGAGCGGCGAGACATTGTCGGAGAGAACATTCAACATAATGAAATGTGTTATTCCTCCTGCTTGGGCAATGCATAAGCAATACTTAGATATATAGAATTTATGTATTTTGATATTTTTAACCTTGGACAGAGTTAAGCAAGCGCTTTCAACATGTCTATAGTCTTTATGACAAACTAGGCTAACAACACCCTTATTCTGGCTCTGTAAATAACACACAGATAGGAGATTTATATCAAAGTCCCCTCCACTCAAAAAAGTGTTTTTCTTCTGTTCCTGTCCTTTAAAATGTCTGAAATTGACCATAGGGACTTGTGTGTGGTGTTTTCACATTCCCCTCCTGGAGGAGGAGAGTTCTCGCTCATGAGAATGCAATGGGGAACCCTCAATGCCAAGGATGTACTGCGAAGGAGGGTACAAGTAACATCCCCAGCAACAACAGTTTCTGTCCCTACAACACGGTAGAACATGTTCGACAGTGACCTTTGTTGGACGGGGTCGCACTCTGAAATAGCCATCCACAGAAGGGGAAGCCCTGCTGCTCAGCATCCGACGGGGGTTTCTGTGTGATCTCATGGGATCGAGTGTGCAGGCAGAGAAGGCCATGTAGCAGGAGAGGAAATGGCCAAATGCTTTTAGGTGCCTCGCAGGAAGTCGGAACTACACGCTGCGTCAAAGCCACACAAAGGAAAACGTGGGAAGTCAAGCAGGTGACGGTCTGATGCATCGTTCATTAGTGAGTCTCACAACAATGGAAAGTCCACCGTTATCTCTCTCAAACATACGGCGGCAGAAACAGGGGTTGGCAGAGGAAGAAGGGCGGCTTTCCACCTGTGTCACCCGTTGTGACTGGAGGGGAATTGGAAAGTGAATTGTCTTGGCAATGAGTGGCATCAGAATTACTGCCCGCGAATAATCAGGCATTTTTACATTGTCACATTAAGGCTTTCGTGGTTACACATCGCAGTTTTGTGTGGTGCGGTTGGGGGGGTTGCGATTTACGGAGCCTGGGCTGAGCCGTAAACCCCGTTTTTTTTTCCGGCGCGCACATTTAAGCGACAGCTGAGGAAATATTCGCTGATCTTTACTAAAACATGTATTGCTTCAGAATCGCTTCCTGCCCCTTTAAGCCTAGTCTCATCTGTCTTGATGTTGAAAAATGTTCAGATGAATTTAGTTTATTCACTGTGGAGAACATCTGCGTGTGCCGTGGCCTCGTGGCTACTTTGTGTGTGACAACAGATGAGGGGATGTCATGGCCGACCACAGCTCATCGTATGGACATCCATCCATGAGCAGCTACCGTCAACTCCCTGTTGAAGAGCTATCATCTCTAATAGGATAATAGTGTCATACCCATGTGCTTGACTTCCACTGTTCCTGTCACAACTATTGAGCCAGGTTAACACCCCCATCACAGTCCAGAGCTGAGAATGCAGCCGTTTCAAGTATATTAATATTGAGTGAAAATACCATACTTTTTTTTTTTTTATTGTTTGCACGAGTTTACAGACTGAATCCACTTTTGCAAAACGTTTTATTCCGTCAGCTGTATAGAAGAGACATTCATGTCTCATTAACTGTTTCAACTGAGTCCTGAGGGTTTTGTAATTATTACAGGAGTAAACAGTGATGTCACCATCTGTACATGGGTCGAAGAGCGAGAGTGGGGATGATTTATACTAGAAGGCACATAGAATTGGGCAATGTTGTCTTTTCTTGTAATCGTTGTGATAACGGAAAATCAAATTGATTTAATTTCTTCATAACCATAATTGCAAAACAGCAACACATGAACTTATGTCTGTTGATATTGTCTCACAAGTTCTGCCTCCTCCTCCTCCTCCTCCTCCTCCTCAATGTGAGAGTTTCTATCTCGTGGCCATCAACAACATTATGAATTGATATGAAAGAAACATTATTGGTGACACAAAGCAGACATGTCATACATGGAGCTGAAGTTGTTTCCAAAAAGTGGGGATCGGTTTCATGTCGAAGAAATGCATGTCTCCACCGCATTATTTCATTCTGTCATAAAGTGGTTTGTCACTTTCCGTGCCACCGGAATCTCCATTCATCAGCACAGAATAATTTTGATCATGATCATGTGGTGGAGAGTTAATGATCATGAAAACATATTATTTCCCAGCTGTTTGTGAAGAGAGTCAAAGGAGGAGAAGGCTGACTGGGGCTGTTGTATGAATACTTTTATTTACTGTTAATATCGTTGATTTTGTGAATGTCCGTGTTTTGGTCCAATCGGTCAGCGATGTGGTGAAACGTGTGCATCTCGGACGTGACATGAGCTGCAGTTTGTGTCCCGTTTGTTAGCAAATGTTTTCACTCGGCTCCGTTCAAGGCTGTCTTGGTTCGAGGCACAATCGCTTGGATTTACCATTGATTGGGACGCGTGAAGGCCGGATTTTCAGCTCTGCACTGCTTAGCTGAAATATCTTTAGCTTTTTTGGATTCATCAGAAATCTGTGCTTTCATAATGTGAATGTAATGACGTCAAGGAGAAAGTTACTCACTTTTCTTCTTTTTTTATTAAACAAGTAATCAAGAGGGTTTATTTATGGTAGTGATGGCAGCGTTTTTTAACGGCTGCTATGGTTACCTTCACACCAGATACGGCATCGAGCTCAGGTTGGCGGTGTTGTCGCTTGTACACACGGCTCACTGTTGTCTCGTAACAGATCTTTTTCCTTGGGGAAGGTGTGACACATCACAGAGAAGTCAGCGGGTGAAGGGGTGGAGGGGAGGTGTGTTATGATGATGATGATGATGATGGTGATGATGATGGTGATGCACGGAAAACCCTGAGGAGAGGTCTCAGTTTAACTGTCGAGCGCTTGTTTCTGAATGATAAAAATGGACCAGCAATAACGACATTGATCATTTCATGGTCACTGAATTCAAGACAAACAATACAAGGATACTATCTGTGTAATTGTGCTGTAAATCATGACACGTAAGATAGCACCAGACGTGTGTGTGTGTGTGTGTGTGTCTAACAGCATGTGGGAGTAGTATTCTGCTGTTCTGTGTGAGATGCAGGTGTCTCCAGGTTACTGGGGAATGTAAATGCAAACAAGGCTGCTCAAACAGAGGGAGGGGGAGCGTATTTGAAACCCCGGGCTACACAAATCATTGAGTATTGTGTGTCATGTTGTATGTGTGCGCTGTGTGCGTGTGCGTAAGGGTAAGAACGATATCTTATTTGCCGATATACAGTGTAGCCAATGTATGTGTGAAAGTACATTTTTACTTAACTGTGGGATTCAAAGGTTGTTGATGTGTGACAATCGTTAAATTAGTCAAATGTTCAGAGAATTTATTCATGTTAAGACATTTTGTTTTCACAAAAGCTATGACATAGAACCAAACAGATCTGCCAAATGGACAAATTGTACTGTGTTTGCCAGTTGGGTTTGGTTCATTTGGGTTCAGGTTCAGACCAAACAACTGGACCAAGACTGAAACGGTGGGTCTCCGTCCCTCTGCAAGTCAACTCGCCTCGGTTGGTGTGTTATCGAAGCAAAACAGACAAACCACAGGATTGTGCTTGAGCAGATATAACGACCTGATTTCTTTCCTATGGATTTTCATGATCATCTGATCACCTGTAGGTAAATTTTATCATGTTTTTAATTGAGTTCAGACGTTCTATAGTACTATCTTCTTTGTAAATGTTAGCCTGCCATGCTGTCTTTGTTAAAGAGAGATGTTCATTTCTCGTCTGACCAGCTTTACAAAACAGTGAAATGAGAGCATTAATACTGACACTTTCAGGCAAAGGCAAAAAACTCCCATGATGCTCTGAGCACTTCTCTCTCTGTTCCTCTCTATCGAGTCATTTTGGCACTCCCATGCCCAAGACCCCTAAAATATGGAATTCTTAACTGGTTCTGATGCTGTGCAAAGTTCTGGGCAAGTCGGAGCACTTCAGTGCCTCAAATTAGAGATTTAGTTGCATGAGAATAATAATAATTCCTTCGATTCCAATAGGTCCTCGCTCTGACTTTGTCAGTGGAGCTCGGGCCCTAATAATCTGCGCTACAATCATTTATCGTTGCTTCTCTTATTATTAATGACATCATTATAACTTTAAGTATCACCACTATTATTAACATTATGACACCACCAATAACAACACAACTGAACCCATCTCATCCCCAAGGAAGTTTCTTCTCGTTCATAGGAGTTATTTCCACCAAGTGTTTGCTCATTGTGGAGACTGTTGGGTACAATAAATGACCAAACCTTTGAAAAAAAACCACCTGTGCAGTGTCTGCGGGAATTGTCAGGGTGTGGCGATGAAGCAGGACCCAAATGCATGAAACATAGGTACGTTTAAAGAGGGAGGAAAAATAGACTTACAGTCCTCAAGGCAACAAAAATCCAAATGAGGAATCACTTGGAGAAAAATCACGAGAGCAGAGGCGAAGCTGAACGGGAACCAAACCAAACGGAACAGGGTACACAACATGACATGCCTGAATAGAACGGAGCAACACAGGACTGGGAGCACAGAGACTAAATACAAGAGGACAGGGATCGTTGAATTCAGGTGAACCCCATTAGGAACTGCTGCAGACACTCACAGGGGCGGGAGACACAAGACAAGGTGATAAAAAGACGCAAGGGGAGTAAAAGGAAGTGAAGAGACACGAGGAAAGTGACCACAAATAAAACAGGAAACAACAAAACCCCAAAGAAACACAAGAGGTAACAAAAGTACGTTAACACTAGGAACACAACAAGAAAAAGGTGCAGAACTCAACCACAAGCCCAAACAAAGTTCAGAGTCGGGACAGGAATCCCCTTCACTTACTGCTGCTGCTGTCATTACTGCTCTGTGCACAGCAATGATTTATGATCTAGATCTCAGACCTTCGTCACTTATACTGCGGGATATACGGTTAGACAGAGATTCCTTGCTCTATGGCATGATGCTGCCTGGACAATCAGTGGACAACACACGGCCACTTTAGTGAGAAAGTCAACCTGAGACTGAAAACCTGAAGGGAACAGAAAGACGATTTAAAAGGTTAAAAGATAGTAAGCAGCTTTAGTACATGTATCAGCACTTTGTATGACACTCTAATGTGCTGTAGTTATCAGTTTCTATCGCTAATGCAATGACCAGTTTGATGTAGTTTGATGTGAACTTCACTTAAAATGATATGTAAAATATCCACTGTCGGAAGAGGCAATATAAAAATATCGGCATTGCCTAAAATACTGTTATCGGTCAAACCCCACTGCGTGTGTGTGTGTGTGTGTGTGTGTGTGTGTGCGTAGGGGAGTGTATGTAATAAGCCTTAGGAGTGGATTAATCATTTATTGAAAAGAACAGCAGAGACAAATGCAGCATTGTCCTTTAGGAGGTGAGCAGAAACATCAGTGTCTTATTTGGTTTACAGGGAACGGAAGCGGCTGTTTCGGGTGACTGGTGCTCAGGGATCCTCCACTTCGCTGTGTCATCCGACCGAAAGGGAAACAGCAAACATTCAGGGCTGCTCTTGGTCTGCACATGGGACCTGTTGACTATGAGAAAGATGTAGAGTATCAGCAGATGATTCCTCTAAGTACAGTCAGAATGTGGTGATACTGCCAGAACACAACTTCCCCAAAAACCTGATTTTTCTTTTGTATAAACTAGAAAAGCAGAATAAAAACCAACGAGATACAACATGTTAGTCAGTGAGCTTTAGATGTTGGTTACCTGACATCAGCTCTGTAATCAACACATCGTCCCAAGACTGGGTTCCATCTGAATATCCCAGGCTACGTTCACGCTCATCTTCATTTTCTTTTTTTAAATAATTGGCTTGAAACTAAAACAATCTCTGTCCAGACGAGTTCTGAATGTGGGGGTCTGTGTTATCGTTTCCCGGGGTCTTAGTTCTGTCCATCCAGACCAAAAAAGCAACCCTGGAGTATTCAAACAAAAAAAATGGGGCAACAGCATTTCCAAAAAGTATCTGTTTTAGGGCTCAGAAACTTCAGAATGATGTGGACACCAGGTGTCAACGTACCAAAAGTGATGCATTTTGAAACTAAACTTAACCTGAACCTAACCTTACAAAAAAATAGCTTTTCCCCCAACTGGAGACATGGCTTTCAACATAGGTTGAAATGTCCAGCATTTAATTAGCGCGGACATATTCAAACCAGAGCAAATTCCTTGCATTGCCTGTTGTCTGTACAACAAGTTGAAACCGCCACTTTGCCGTTTTCTCTGTTTAATATGTGAAATCTGATTAAAACCATATGCCTTACCTATCTGCCCTACATTCTTATAATTCATTTTCAGCGGCAGCCACGTTATTTTTGAGCCCGTGGGACTGATTGCATCCATCGCACGTTTTTCAGACGTGAGCAACAAGAATCGAACCCCAGCCAACTGCGCACCGGACAGCATGACTAACCATTTTTTACCACCATTTTTATACAAAAATTTGGCGGAGAAAATATCAGAAACTTTTAAATTAACAGATTATTTTATTCAGTCTTACATGTTGACTCAGACAGTAGTTGCCTCCCACACAAACTGTCAGAACTTTCTCAGAATGTGCTAATTTTCTCCATAAGAACAAAGTGGTATCTCCAACTGTCGGCGTGACGTAGGAGGACCTTGATTTCGCCTCGGTTGCCATGGTGACTCGTAGTATCAGAGCTCCATTGATGATGGCTTTTTATAGTGGTCGGCCACGGGCGGAACTCAGAGTGAAAATACTCAGAGCTGATCGAACAAACTCAGAACTGCTGTTCTGGAGTTTCCTATCTCAGTGTAGATCAACTCAGAGTTCAGGGTTAAGTTCAGAATTTTTTAAACCTGATTCCTGGAACACAACCCAGGTAAGAATGATCAAGGGGAATGGAAACAACAACAGAGAAGGTGAGAACACAAAAAGCCGATCTATGTGCTCAAACTAGAGACCCAGGACCTCTCTGGGTCATAGACACCACTAGCCTGGCGTAGTCAGACTAATACTCAAATACGTATTAGCCTGGCACCTCTGGGTTCATTTTTTATTTCCAAGAGGTGTTACCAACAGACGCGGACAAGTCCTGCAACGTCTGTTTAGTGACGTGAAAATGTCAACAGACTAGACACAATGTCTGTGAATGAGTCTTGCCGTTTTTGTGGGAGAAATTTGAAAATATCGGGTAATTTAGTCAAATGCTCGTTCATCAGCGGCAGCCTTAGTTGTTTACAAGAGTCACTTACGTCCGCGTCGTGGTATAAAGCCCGCCCATTATCAGATAATCGGTTGTGATTGGAAATCGGTTCCCAAAAGAGGGGATCCAGACCATATTCTGGCAGAGCAAATTTTAATTTGGGCTCCCAGAATTCGTCTGGGTCCCCGGTTAAGACTGCCAACGGACATTTGACCATTGGAGAGACAATCCTGACACAACGACAGGGGAGAATTTTGAGCATTTTCAATCCATACTAATTGACAACTCTAGATGGGCGGGTTCTAGGATATCAGACACATGAAGGTCCCTGCCCGGCTCTTGGTTGTAGCTCTCACTCGGACCATAAGACTGGACCTGGGAGAAGAATCCTGAGGAAAGCCTGGTGGTGGCACCAATCAGCTTACACAGTTCCATCCAGAAATGAAAGGAGACCTGAGGGGCCAGGATGTCCTGTGGGAGGACATGACCACTAACATCTGAGTAGCAGAGGGGAGTTTGGGCAGAGGAACAATGTGGACCATCATACCTACCTGGTGGGTATGCAGTGTTGGGGGGCAGCTGTGACACAGGAGGTAGAGACTGTGGTCACTAACGCAATCGTCGGCAGTTCGGTCGCTGCTTCCTCCCAGTCTGCATGGTGATGTATCCTGATAAATACAGTCCATTTACATTCAGAAGGTGGCAGTAATAAAATCTAGGGAAATATGAGACCAGGGGCGTCTTCGTACAGTATAAGAGGGCTACTGTGGAAAGCAGTGAACATACAAGGAGAATCAGGTGGATTGTAGAAATAGGTTGATCTGAAAGTCTGGTATTTTACCTTGGCATTCTCCACAGGAAAACAATATAGTTCTAATGGTATCTCAGACGAGGAGTGACTTTGTGTTCTATGTTATTAAAATGAGACCAACACAGGCGGAGTTGGTGAGTAAGGACTGTAAACGTTCTTGATCCCTGCTGATTTTTTGGGACTGATGACTTTTAAAGTTGTGTTTTTTCTGTAATGAACATTATTTGCATAGAATGGCTGAGGAGAGCGAGTCAGTCAGTGCTGTAGATGTTTGAGCATTAGTCATTCACATACATACATGTCAGCTGCAACATGTGGTCGTGCTGGCCTCATTAGACCTATGAAGACTGAAGCCAAAGAAATGTAAACCTATACATGTACTCTATGTATACACATAGGAGTATGAAGACTATAAACAAGTCTAGTATAATAAATGTGAATAAAACAAATTATCACGAATTGTAATATATTGCTAAAAAACAGACTTGCCTTCCTTGATACAAAGCCATCAATTGCATCATCATGAATCACAGAAAAGCCACTAAGGCCCTCAGATAGGATTTGATGACTGTCATCATTGAAAAACTCCTCTCTGCTTCGACTACAGTCTGTCTGCGTAATAAAGGTTCTGAAAGCAGTCCACGATTTTCAGACAAATTTGAGAGAGAGAGTGACAAGTCAGGCAATTCCTTTAGATCCTGCGCGAGCTCTCTGCCATCCAATTCTGAGTGTTCTTTATAGTGCAATGTTGAGGGCCTCACCTTGTTCTGTCAGCTCCTCGTTGGGACTTTGGAAGGTTGAAAGCACTCCAATGTTCTTTCCCACATTTTCCCGTGTGGAGAATCTTTCCAGAAGGGCTGAGGTTGCAGCTGCAACGACGATGTTGTAAAATGTCACCTTCAGCTTCTTCTTCATCCAAAGGCACAGCAAATTACTTGTATGATATTTATTTTGCTATAGAATGGCTTCTACATTCATGTCCTTACAAATAAACTTGGCTGACATTTAGGCAGCCATTAAGGCTTCTGCCCTGTAGATGCTGAGACCTCTCTGTCTTTCTGAGAAGACTAACTGCAACATCCACGTGCATACTGGTAGACCGCATCAGCCTATCCACATGTTGGATCTGGCTCAGGATGTCATACCATACCACTTTCCAGATGCCTATAGCAGAATGATCACACCCCTGACAGGGAGTGGGCCTCAACCATTATCACAGAGTCTTTGGTTTCATCCCTCACCTCAGTCAGTGCCTCTCTCATCCTGACACTGCCTGACACCTCTCTGGCTCAACACTCCTCACATCACTCTCCCACCTTGTCGCAGTACACACCTTCAAATGATGTGTTTATTTTTCTGGATGGGCCATTGCGTTGTTGGGGGCTGAGAACAGAAGATGCCAAAGTAACCTGTGGAATCAACAGCACTTTTAGCGAAGACATTGAACCATGTCCACTATGTGTCCCCCACATGGCACAAGTAGAGCTCTTGGATTCATTCCGAGGAGTCAAGCCTTTGTTTTTGCCTCTCATGTTGGCCCCATTATCAAAAGACTGTCCTCTGTCGTCCTCAAAAGGAATCCTTACTTCATCCAATCTTTTTTAGAATTGGGCGTGCCAAATGCCGGCCTTGGACTCCTCTTCCTCCAGACGACCCATAAAATCTTTCTTTATGTGGGGTTCCTGCTTCAGTGAAACAATGCAAATCCCAACTGACAACTACACAATGTGGCTGACATCTGAAAGGCAATCTAGGATGATACAAAAACATTTTGCCAGCTTGATGTCATCATCACTGGAATGACCTTGCTGCTCATCAAATCAATGAGTCTGACTCGAGGTCCCCTTTTGGACATGGTTAATTTGCTCTTTATTGATTGGATAAACTTTTGCCATTGGTTCAACTTATTTAAGGAAATTTCCATTTGATGGAGAGTACAGTGTTTCTGTGTGTCCCTTCAGTGCCCGATGGCCAGGTCTGAAACTATGTGTCATGGATGTCCAGCACTTTTTAACTGCACAACCAATTTACCTACGGGTACAAATAAAGCAACCGGAACCTGAACCAGAGAGTGCACAATAGCAGTCAGACGTGTCAATACCTGTCTCTATCTCATCCTCTTAGCTTCCAGAAGTGCCATCTCCTGCTTATCAATTGTTTCCCCCTTTTTATCCACATCCCCAGTTCTTCCCATGTCTCCATGGAGTTTTGGCTTTCTGGACGATCGTCATGGGAAGTCAACAAAGAAATTATATGTTTCCGGTTTTTCCTTTCTAAAGTCTATCTAAGAAAATAGTTTGCAGCAGAAGCAGAAGAGCCTGGTGTTCCAACCAACTTCCATAGATTTTTTTTAAAGACTCACCAAGGTCTTCCTGAAATACTGGTAACTTATTCCATCACTCTCATTCCTGGGAAAAACAAAGTTAGGTGGTACCTCACTTGGTCTTCTGCAAGCCAATTATGTTTGCGATCTGCTAGTCAGAACTGAAGACCAGCAGCAGGATTTTGTGGAGACGTTACTACAGTCATTTCTAATGGAGATCACATGACATGGGCATTAGTTTATACCCGTTATTCACAGCATTCACAGTGGTGGAATATCAAATGTACATGCCCAGTGATAATAAACTCATCATTGATAACCAACAATATGGAAAATATAAAACTTTACAAAGGGGAAATTATTATTTGTTAATGCCATACAGGAATGCACACCTGTGCATTTACACACATACACACACACACACACACACACACACACACACACACCTGAATCCTGCTGGGCAGAGGGCGAAGCAAATGGGTCTTCAACCTCTGAGGAGGTCATGCTAACCAGTGCAAGAGGGTCCTACAAAATATTTCAGAGGTGCCCCTGAATTTGCATTGAAGTACAGAATATGAGTTGACATCCTAAACCCTTTTGTTGCACAACTAAATACATGTTGTATTAAGTCATGCAACTAAATACACGGTAGGTAGGTATAGACTGTCATCCACTAACCCCGAAAGGGGGCAGTTGACAACGATGTGCCCTTGGGCAAGACAGTTTTTTTGTTTGTGCTATGGTATTTTTAATGTACAGCACTTTGGTCAACTGTACCATCCATCCATCCATCATCTACCGCTTTATCCATTTAAGGGTCGCGGGGGGGGCTGGAGCCAATCCCAGCTGACATTGGGCGAGAGGCGGGGTTCACCCTGGACAGGTCGCCAGCCTAACGCAGGGTCACATACAGAGACAAACAACCAGTCACTCTCACATTCACGTTCCAATGAACCTAACCCCATTCTGCATGTCTTTGGACTGTGGGAGGAAGCTGGACAACCCGGAGAGAACCCACGCATACACAGGGAGAACATGCAAACTCCACCGTGCAGCCTGGTCAACTGTTGAGTTTTTAAATGTGCTCTTTAAATATATTTGATTTGATTTGACTTAACCCTAAATTGCCTCTGGTGGCTCTTCCGGCAGGGTATGAATGTGTATGAATGTGACAGAAAAGGCACGGTAAATAGCAGTGATGTATGAATGTGGGTGAATGTGAATGTGACTGTGCTATAAAGCCCTTTGAGTGGTCGATAAGACTAGAAAAGCAGCTATATATATATATATGTGTGTAATGTGAGTGGCCTCGAACTCCCGACCTCCTGTATGGGAGACGGACAGAACCAAAGGGTTTGGTAGGTTCCGTCAGACACGAGATTCCAAGAGATTCCCTCACTCCCCCTGCCTCTGACTTACAGAGGAGACACCTGAGGTCAACCTTCCCCTGCCCCCCACCCCATCTTCTTCTATGGTCTGTGGGAGTTTCTCAGGAGGCAGAAGCATGCCTAGCTCACAAGCTAGCACTAGGGTGCCCACACCAGAAGATAAATTGGCAGGTAGAGAGGTCGTCCACAGACCTGAGCGGATGCTTCCCGCTTCCCCAAGGGTCCTTGGGAAAGATACTTAAACCCAAATTGCCTCTGTATGAATGTCACATGAATAGCATGGTAAATAGCAGAGTTGTATGGAATGTGAATGGGTGAATGTCAGTTGTAATGTTAAAAGTACTAGAAAATGTCATGTTTTGTCCAAAAATGGCCTTTAACAAAACCCAAGAGGCTACTCTGGGGGTGGGTGTGTTGTGCTATCCCAGTGGAGATGACTTACAAGGTATGAAGTCAATGTGTAAGTAGTGTTAGGCTCTTGAAACCTCAGGGACTTTGGCCAGTGCAGAAATCTTTAGAGACACTGTGCTCTTTTTGAACTGTGAAGCGCTGTGCTCTCCTTGTCTTCACCTACACAGTAGCTCTCTTTCTCTTTTGGTTTCTCATCTGTCACACTCTCCTCTCCTCTGCTCTCCTCTTCCCTCTCCTGTCCTTCTTATAAAAAATATATTTATTCTTAATTATATTATTTAAGTAAGTTTTTTTCCCACCAGGGAATGATCAGATGACTGATACTGGTCATGAACAGATCTAATTTACAAATGTATTTCAATCAGGAGAGACAAGTGAATGAGGAATAACTATTTATTATAGGTTTAACAGCATGACATGTGAAGACAGTCTTTGGCGCTTGGACTCGATGGGGGCAATATTGTAGCCAAGGGAATCTGCGCTGAGCAGCGGCAAAATAAATCCCCCCATGGAGTCCAGACACTGGTGGTGATGGTGGTTGGTGACTTGCTGAGAGTAATGAAGAGATGAATCTGATGAGTCTGCCAAGACTGGAGGGTGATGGGAAGGTGGAGGGAGCTGCAACACCCCCTCCTCAAGGGGTCGCCACTGAACACCCAACAACACATGACATACTGTCAGAGGACTCACTGTAGTACACAGTATACGCCTTGAACTCATGACAATTTTTTCTTTGATTCTTTTCAATCTGTATTACATTAAGGAATTGCACATTAAATGATTCAGATATCAGTGAAGTTCCAAGTCAGAGAATGTTAATCACTGTATGAGGATTAGTGTTGAGAGAGGTCTCAGTCTATTCCCATTAGTCATGTAAAACAGTATGCACAGAGGCCTCAGACACTATTCAGACCCATTGAATTCTTGCACACATTTTGTTGTGTTGTAGATTCCATTGTGCATGAATAAAATTGCTTTTCTTGCATCAATCTACACTTAATAACCCATAATGAGAGAGTGATAACAGATTTTTAGACTTTTTTTGAAAATCTTCACATATTTGGACCAACTTTAGCTGTGTCACTCCAGATTGTGGTCAGGTTCATTATGTTTGCTTAAATAAATAATTGCTATTCTACTTTCAAGAACTTGATGTGAGTTTTTCCTGTGGCAAGGTGAATTGGCAGTACTTAGATTAGAAAGGCCAACAGCGCCACAGTAGAATTTTGGCAAGACGTAGATCAAGGCAAATCTATAAAACCGTTCACTTTTTATTTGATTTTAACAAACAACAACTCTACACCAAACCAACAATAACAGACGAGACAAAAAGAGACAAAAAAATTACAAAACAACATACGGTTAGTATCAGCCTCACATACCATCACACGGCAGCATCAGTGGTAATGACATGTTGTTGTGCAGCTAACATCAACATCATACAGTTTGTCACACAGTCCATCTCTCACAGATGATGATAGTAACATCTTCCCTAAATTAACATGGTAGACTTCTTCACAGTGAGCCATTACATATCATTTCTAGGCGGCAGTTGATGTGGATATCTCTTGAAAACAGAGTTCCCAGAGATATGAATATGCTGCCCTTGTTGATGGTGCCCGTGCCTTCTGCATGCTCTGAACCACTGACTGCTCTGGACACATGCATAGGTTGGTGCACCATGGCATCAATGCCCAGCAGGGTATGGTCTCTCCCGATGGGGAAGTACAGAGGGCCTTGTGCATTGTCTCTGGACACAAACAGGTCATCCACTGCCCTGACGAAATGACATCAGATTGATGAAGAAAACATCCTTCATCAATTTTTGACTCACAGCGCTATCGAGCTTCTCTTTCCCTCAGTGGTGTTGGAAAATGTGATAAAAAGTAAGTGAAAGCAAACCTTAATAGCGCTGTGAGTCAGAATCGGCGGCAGCAACAAGCGTGTCCAGACGTGTGCATCACTTTTAAGTGTCCTCTGGAAACACTTCTGTTTCGTTGCAGCCTATTTGCAGCACTTTTTCTTAATGTGTTGTGTTGCGGTCTTTGCAGTGAGTTTTGCAGACACTGTCCTCCTATAGCTATTGAGTCAAATGAACTATCCATCCACCCATCCATTTAAGGGTCGCGGGGGGGCTGGAGCCAATCCCAGCTAACATTGGGCGAGAGGTAGGGTAAACCCTGGACAGGTCGCCAGCCTATCGCAGGGCCTCAAATTAACTAAATGGACTATAATTATAGTCTGGTCAGCATGGCGTCTCCAGTGTTCCGACGATCCAACGTCGACTGTGTATGACACCGACCAGTCTCGGCTGAGGCTACCCCTCTCCTCTCCCATGGTCACGAACTAGCACTTAATCGTCTTTAGCATGTGTCTGTCCACGAGCACACTGCACCTCCTGCACCTTCTCCACTTCTAATGCTACATTCGGCTTCAGCAGGTCAAGCTGATTCCACGAAAAGCATGGATGGTGATTCTTTGGTTGTGGAGTGGCGTAGCGATACATCAGCAAGAATGCATCAAGCCGGTGTTGAATCGAGGCAGTGCCCTTGGAGTGCTTCAGTTAATGTTCGAATGTTTGTAAAAAAATGTTCAGCAAGACCATTTGTGGCAGGGTGGAATGGTGCAGAGAATATGTGTTTCACTCTTTTGCTCTTCCTAAAGCTCTAAAACCCACTTGACATGAACTGGGGGTTATTATCACTGACTAAGACTTCAGGGAGGCCATAACGACTAAATAACTCTCTAAGCATCTCTATGGTCTTGGAATGGTGGAACTCATGAGGTTCACTTCTGGCCATTTGGAGTGGGCGTCTATGACCACCATGAACATATGGCCTTGGAAAGGACTCTGACATGGAGCTCCTGGCCATATCCAGGGATGGAGTGGAGATGGACCAGGTGCTTTCTATGTTAGTTGACAGGATTGGCTGGTCTTTGACACTTTCTCGATTTGCGCATCAATTCCTGGCCACCACATGAAACTCCGGGCAACAGCTTTCATTCTGACAACACCTGAGCTACCTATGTGTAGCTCTTACAGCACTCTGGGTCTCAGTTTTGGAGGGATGACTACTCGGATACCCCACTTGTCACAGTGTTGCTGAGGAGTCAGTTCATCCTTGCTGCTGATGAATGGTGCCAGTCCGCTGTCCACAAGCTTGACCTTCGGAAAAAGACCTGTGAACACCATGCCCAGTACTTTGGCGAGAACAGGATCAGTCCTGCTCTCTCTGCGGGTTTCAGCAGCTCTCCAGTAAAGCTTCCAGGTGTTTGATGTGAAAGTTGTCCATAGCAGTGGTAAGCATGCAGGCCCGGATTAATGGTTCAGTAGGTAGGATTTAGAAAAATATATTTTTTTCATATTTACTGAAACTGTCACTATACCCTGGTAGTAATGTGTGAGACAGATCATGTGTGAAAGAATCTAGTTCATCTGGCGACCCCTACTGCCTTTAATGCTATTTGCAAGAATCCACCGCGTCTGATGAAAAATCACCAATCACGGCCAGGGGGCGTCTTACCGCTCTGTCAATCATCCGGGTACGCACTGTGAAGTGCTGACAGTACCTGTGCACACAGTCACTCGCTCGGTCAAGACCAAGTCTTCGCAACGAGGAGCTAGCAGCAGAAGCGGAGCTACTTTGAAAACACAATGGCAGAGAAACGCCACGCATCCTTTGCCAGAAATTGCATATACGACATAGACCTCAAGCAATCTCTTCCAGTAACTAATACATACATACATTATAGAAAATATAACAAGCAACATTCTGCTAAGGGGCCCCCTGCCTGACTCATCATGAACCTCACAGTTACACCTGACACCCCAGTGCTCCTACTACAATCCTCCTTCCTTTACAACGGTTTTCTCCGTCTGTCAGTCTAAGAAGGAATCAATACAGATCAATACAGAGCAGAATGAGGTGTACACAAACTATATTTATTGACCATCAAGGATCTCCTCTACTGACACATGTAAATCAAAGATAATATTTATTCATTATAAATGTTATCAGCTCCATCAGGCCCATTCCAACTGGCTCCCCCAGGTTTCCTAAAATACGATTTATACTATAGCTTGTCTGAATACTTTATCATTTACTGAGATGTGCAACCATATTGTCCTGCAGTATGTCCTACTCATCAACACTTTTACTTCAATGTTTGATCATTAGTCTCAATAAATAGCTTTTCATCCTGCTTTAGTCCATTTTAAAATGATGTGCGCCACTAGAGTGCCATCACATCTATAAATTGTCTGACTGGTCCTCACAGGTTGCTGCATGAAATTGAGAGGTTAATTTCGGGCACACGAATGTTAATTAATGCGTACGCATGACAGTCTTATCTTTTCCGAGCTGCATTTATAAACTGTAACACAAATCATTACCTCGGTGAGGTCCCTTGCCATAATGCGCACACAGAGTTCTGACTCAGTATGAGCACTTTCATTCCCGCGCCCTGCCCTGCTCTCTTCTCTCTGCTCTGGTGCATAAAACAGGAGATATGATTCGCCAACTCAACGCTGCTTTATGGCAATTATGAATATTTAAATTAAATGTAAAAAAAAATATATAAAAGCTATTTATTTTTTCATCTCTTTATGTTAACATTATTCTGTTTGATTCAGCAATTCCAATTATAATATAATTCTACATGTATAGAACGTGCTAACAGTGTTGCTCAATGGCCAGGGGTGCGCACGTCTTTGGCAGTTGCTGGCTTGACATGTCAGTTGTTGACTGTCATCATGCAAACTTTTTTCACATAATTTACATAAAATTCATTCAAATTAGCTTGTGACGTCTCTAGTCAACCTGCAGACGAGACAGGAGCATCATAAGCGTCATATGTGCACTCGTGCCATGAGAGCCTCATCCCAGCTGGGAGCTGCTTTACAAGCCAGAGAAGAAATATTAATTTGTATAATATTGCAATGAACGAAGGAATTTGTTTCATTCATATCGGTGACGGAGACCTCACCTAGACCTCCCTGCAGTCCTTGATCCCCTTGCTGTGGTGAGGGTTTTTTATAAGCCATTTTCAAATTGATGCATCGCCTCTTCCTTTCACTGACACTGCGACTCACAGGTGACTCAGTATGAACAGATCTGCTTTAGTCCGTCACTTTACTCCTGTTAAGTCTTTCATTTATGAATCTCTGAAAGCAGGATTTAAATCTCTGCTCTCGTAAACGTCTTCTTTTTACTTGTTGACGCTGTTTTCATGAATGAACTCTTCCTGGCATGAGGCATTTTTGGGGCGTTGGTTATGCTTATTTGCAATCCGCTGGCACGCTCGCTGAAATACGCATGCCATTGATCGATACACACGCAAAACAGGAATTGATTGTCACTTCCACAATGGACGTCAAAAAGAAACTGTGTTCAATATGTTGCAGGGTACTCTAAAGTTGTAAGAGTTCCTCCCCCGGGTTTCCAGGTTGACGCACTCGCTGCCTGTCACATCACAGCTCACACTACAGGAGTGACGGGTTCCCCAACTTGTCCAGATATTTAGCTGCTAGATATCTGAAAGACGTCGGCGAGGCCTCTGTGAGTCACTTTGATCGCGTCGTTGGTAGCTCACACATAGCGATCGAGTGTCGATTAGCGATTTGCTGCAGATCCAGGTTTTGTCTGCGAGCTGAAAATGGGGCTAAAAGGGCCCATATTGTCAAAATTGAGATTTCCTGGCTTTTTCATAACCAATAAGGTGGAGGGTCTGTAGGTACCGTAAAAGTGTCAAAACCTTCAATAAACAGACGGCCCCAGCTATCAGTCCCTCAGAAGATCGCTCTGGCGTCTTCAGCCTCGCGGGCCGCCACCGCCACCGGTTAGCGATGAATTGTTCGTGGTCGGGGAGCAGGGAGATAGTTTCTCCAGGGCAGTAGCTGCCTCGCACTGGGACAGCACGGTCAGAGCCGGCTCTGAGCACGGTGAACAGAGGAGGTGGTTGGCGGACCTTTTGGTGGAGGACATTCTCTAAGATACTGTACTATACAGCACTGTACTGTACAGCCTGGATGAACTAAAGCGTTCTATAGTTCCAAAACAAGATCCATATCAAAATCTATCCCCCATGCATTGTCATGGCGAAATTACTTTGTGCTATTGCATTTTGTGATTGTTCTATTTTAGATATTCAAGTTTATAAATAAGCTGTATGGTACTGGCCTGTTAATTTAACATTTAACCTTTTATTTTGTTGTATATGATAACCCCCCCCCCCCCCCCCCCCCCCCCCCCCCCCCCCCCCAGTTATCAGATAGCTCTGTGATTGATTCCATTTTGAAAGACAAATGACTAAAATATTCCTGCAAATGCAGTGGTTATCTTCAAGTTCCCATATTGTTTTGATTACTCTATAAATGTTTTAACAGCAGAATGGAATACAGGCTGTTAAGTCTATATAGGCCCACTGTGGGTCATGATTTATTTTTATATCTTTTGTTTCTTCTTTTAGTTTCTTTTTGTTTGATGTAAAGACTGTACTCTACATCTGCCTACCTCTTCTGTCCCTTTTCTGAGAACAGTGACATGGGCTGTGTAAGAGTTCTTTGTGTGAAGATATATTTTAATTTTAGAAGGTGTCAGTGACCTGAGTGTTACAGAGCAGCACCTCCTGAGGAACAGAGACACATACTGTGGCACAGTCACCTTGTAGTAAGTGATGACATGTTGGAACACCGTTGTCATGGTAGTTACAGAGATTCATTCGTTTCAAGTGATTCGCTTTAACTTAAAAAAACAGGTATCTGAAATGAAATGGGCAAAAAGAATCAAACGTCACCAGGTTGTCCAGAATGTAATGAAGTGCTATAATAAACCACATCGGCTAATTACAATCGATTATTATGAACCTTGCCATTAGAGACTTGGCTTTTGTGCTTGTGGACTGTACCAGTGTTGCGTGTCCAGTGTTTCTTTTCCAGTCCTCCTCTAAAGCGAAGGTAAGAAGCCCCCTTGGTCTGCAAATGTGCCTCTTTCAACTTCAGCCTTGGGATGTGATGGTGCTGAATCGTGATGCGTGGATCATCTCACTGGGTCCTCCTCCCACTGCACAACACAGAGCACTCACTGGGGGTATTTGATGTTTATCTCATGCACGAAGCATCCTGAAGGTATGTACAACACCACACGGACCACACGAACACAACGATGACACAGAGTGGGTGTCGATTTGCTGAGACGTGCGGGGGTAGGTGTGAACATACGTGTTTGTCAGACATAAAGAAACTGTCAGTGACTGAAAACCTGCACTTTATGTTTTTATTTTCAAATGACTGAAATGTCGCTCCACGAGCTTTGCAAATTCTGCACCCACAACTCACCATCGGTTGATTCTAGGGTTGATCGGTATCCAACTTCTGATCACCTTTTCACCAGCCGATCACACTGTGGGGCTTTGAGGCATCTGTCAATCACTGCTACACTGTTTCCCGACTCAACGCTTTAGTGCACTTCTTCAACTGGCTTTTCCATCTTTTGTGACGTTATTGATTTAAAATGTTTTTATGTCCATTTTGTCTATTTTATATGAACACTCACTGCATGTCATTTCATTTTTGCAAAGCATTTTGAGCTGGATTTGTGGAATAAAAGGTGCTGTACAATTATAGTGCATTATCATTATTATAATCATTATTATTTTTATTATTATTTTCACACAGCTACAAATACGTGATACATCTTCCACTTTAATTCAACAACAACATTGACAACATCTATTAACGACAAATATAAAATGCACCGTCTCCCGTCTGAGGAGAGGTCGTCTCATCTCATGACACACGATTTACGTGACAAAAGACATCGACGTGGTTTGGAGCAGGTTGTCCACCAATCAGAAGGTTGGTCTGTCTATAGATGTATAGTGTGAGTTGCATTTCCAATAAAGAATATCTTGTATAGTTTCGTTAACAAACTCAATCAGCTTTCCCAACACTGCGCTGTAGGAATTGGCTGAGATGGCCGGGGTGAACTCCTTCTCCTTTACCTTCTGTCTGTGGGTGTGTGTGTGTGTGGGGGGGGGGGGGGTTGTTAAACAACTCCCGGAGCGGAGGGGGGGTTCTTCACGCACTTGGTTTGCCTCCCATTGGTCCGCTGACAGAAGCTGCTCTGATGCGCTGCGGTGACACGCTCAAGTCTGCGGCGATAAAAACGAACGGCGACGAGGCGCGCAGGAGAGCGCAGGAGAGTGGACATCAGCGAGCTTCCACTTGGTGCTGGATGCGCCTCTGCGAGTCTTAACGCGGCTGGAAGTATCTATCCAACACCCGAGGTACCGGCTCCAACACTTGATTGTCTTTGTGTACTGTCATTTAGACCACAGTCAATGTTTCTCTGCTTGGTATTTTAAAAACGAAGTTATGATCGAAAGACTTGGCGCCATTACGCACTGGGCACAGGTCGACGTGGTCAACCGGACGGGATGTTCCACTGAGCTATTCTTAAACCAATCTAACGTTAGAATAATTTCGAATCATTTACCATTATAGATGTCATGTCATTTCATTAATCTGTGCGGATCCTTAGAGTAATTATAAGATCTGAATCTGAGCCTGGTGTAATCCTGTCTGTTGGTCTTGTTTACGCGCGTCAGGGACCCGGTGAAGAATGGAGTGGTATGTCCTGGTCCTGGTACTGATCCTGAGCTTGCCGCCCTCCATACGTTCAGACTGCTCTTCACAGTGCCAGAAATGTGTGCAGCAAATCCTCAGCCCAGACGCCGCCTTCAGCAGCCTGGTGAGACCCGTTACGCACGCAGCTCAATTCAGAAGATGGAGACCCGGTGTATTCCTGTTTTTTTAATTTTGTATTATTTATCATTTATTTAAGTTCTTTGTAAATTAGACAACAGAAGCCAAATTGGGTTGACCTCCGATTTCTTCTTGATGATCTTATAGATAAAAAATCAGGACATTCCTAACTTCAAATAACAATAATTTATTTTCTCTCTCTAAACTGTGTTTTATTATTATTATAGTTTTGATTTCCTTGTGTCCGGAAATGACAGCAAATACAACAGCTGGATGAAAAACACGACATCCTAGGTTTGTCTTTCACTGATAAGTATCAATGAAGCTCAGGGAAAAAAAAGAAGCTTGTGTGGCGGGTCAGGCTCCTAACTGGCTCAAACCGACGCCAGAACCCAAAGTGTGCAACTGACCTCTGTGCCAACTCACTGTCTTAGCGCCCACATGCCTCACAGTCCGATGTCTCACCGTCTTCTCTCTCTGTGTGCGTCCTCAGTCGTGCGGTGCGGAGTGTGACGGGCAGCTGGAGACCTGCGGCCAGGCGCCGGGGCTGGCGGACTTCAGCCAGGATGAAGGCGCGGCGGAGGAGGAGAGCCAGAAGGCGGAGCTGGTCAAGCGCTACGGGGGCTTCATCAAGAGGATCAACAAGAACAAGATCTTTACGTCGCCGTGGCGCGAGAACTACGTCCTGAAGGCGGGAGCGCTGCCCAAGAAGTACGAGGACTTGTTGAAGAGGCTGGAGGAGAGGGACGCGGACGCGTCGGAGGACGCGGACGACGCCCCGGAGTACCCGATGCTCCGCCACTACACTAAACGTTACGGCGGCTTTTTACGCAAATTTGGCCCCAAGTTGAGGAGGAGTAGCTCCGCGGAGCAGGAGAGCGAGGAGCCCGAGGAGCTGCAGAAGCGCTACGGGGGCTTCATGAGGAGGATCCGGCCGAAGTTGAACAACCTGAAGTGGGACAAGCGGTACGGGGGCTTTCTGCGGCGCCACTTCAAAATCTCCGTGCGCTCGGTCGAGGAGCCGTATTACTCCTACGACGACACGAGCCTATAGACGAACCCTGCGGAGACAGGAACACTAGAAGGAGCTCACCCGCCACCATCCATCTACTAGTATCATATGCCTGCCTCTCCTGCTTACAGCCCACTCAGTCGGCTTCTGTGTAACGACCCCACATCTCTGTGTTATTGACATTATAGTCTCTTTCAATAAAGGATGCTTGTTTAATAAAACCATCAATCGAATCACTTTGTCTGCCCGGCGAGTTCAGAAAGGCGGTGGAACGCGCGCGTGCCACTGATTTACGCGCGCTCCGCTCCATTGCGCCACGACTCCGTTCACAATGTAGGCGATGTCATATGTTCCTACTCATCTGCCGAACACCTGGACATGTCGAGCACAAATGTAATAAAATAAGACACGCTCTGAAAATCCCTCATACACCATGAACACCGAGTGCACGTGCACTTATTCCGTGCATTTGGCTCATGAATTATCGGCGCCTATTAGATCGCAACAACTGAACAATGCAGAGGTTGAATGATTTAGGTTATGAAGGTGAAACTTAATAAATCATGAGAGGTACGGTATAGGTTACTAATGCGCCGAACTTGTCCTGATTTGATCATTTGAAAGGAATATTTCTCGTAACTGACAAATGCATGTTATTCTGAGAAGAAGCGAGGTTGAAGATTAAAGACATTCATACATAAAAAACAATCATTATTTCATTTTAAGGCCACAATAATGTCAAACACGGACTTAATCTAAATAATCGTTTACTGTCCAGATAATTCAGACGGACATGTTATATCTTGTTTTTGGTTTGACGTGTCCTGCAAGACCAAAATGAACCTTTGCCGTTTTTCTCCATCAAGCTAAATTGTAATACTATGATGAAAAGTCAATTGGTTTCCACTTTATCCATAATCAGGCCAGTTACATGTAGTTCACTGGAGACATTATATTATCAGAAACACAAGCCTGAAGAATGTGGATCTGCTCTATAGAGACAAACATCTAGACCATCGAAAATAAATGAACATCAATATCGCTGCGCCACCTTGTGGCCAACTGACAGCTGTGCCAATTAAAGATGTTCTTCATGCTCCCGTTTGATCCGGAACTAAAAAAAAAAGATAAATATCTTTATTTTGACTGTGCAGCAGTTAGTAAGCGGTAATACAGGACTGTCAGATGATGAGACCGCAGAACGTCGTATTTATCTCATATATTCTTTCTCCATGGGACACGTTCACCACTGAAAGCTTCTGGGTCAGTATCATTTCCCCCAAAAGAAGACAGCAGTTAGTGTATGCAGAAGGCAAATCACCACTCCTGTATACTCCTTTTTATTGTCTTTATGAAAAGGGGAAAAAAACAAGTTTATGGACCTCGAGTCAAGATTTTCTTGTCTAATCCATTCTCTTCTTCTCGTTTACGATGCTGAGATGGAAGTCTCGGCCTCAATCTATCTCTGCGTATACCTCAGTTATTAACTTATGAAGACATTCATATTTACCATATGTAATAACGAACACTTTGTTCTTGAAAACTGAGCATTTATTAGACTGCTCTTTTTTTATCACACCCTTCATGGAGCTAATCCGCACAACTGCAATCAAATATATTAGGTACAAATACTTATTTACAGTAAAATCCAAAACAGAATACACACTTCTGTGACATCAGATGCCACCTAAACAGAAATGTGTGTATTTTGAAATATGACCGACATCTAAAAGGAAGGCGGTGCGTCGTGTTAAATGATACAATGACCTGCACAAAGCATGAACGGATCTGTAAAAGACTAAATGTCTGAGTCATGCAGGTTGAATCCAGATGATGAAATGAGGATGGTTTGATGATTGGGCGACAGGGGACATTGTGTCCCTGTCACTCAGCCGCCTGTTCCCCATCTTCCTCTTCTTTGACCTCCACTGGCTGACCTTCCTCCTCACCGTCAGTCTGGGGATCCTCCTGTGAATCGTCAACAGTTGCCATGGCGTCCATCACACTGATGCTGCCGACCTGCTGCTGGACGGCCGTGCTCTGCGCAGTGGCCAGGCTCTGCAGCGCGGCCGGCAGCGTCACCAGCTGGAACTGAGGGCCGACCAACTGACCCGCAGTCGTGGACAACACAGTCAGGTTAGAGGGGTCGGCCACCAGCTCTGACCCGGAGAGCGAAGAGGTCAGGAGGGTGTACCCGCCCAGGGTGGTGCCGGCCGGGGCTCCTGCCATGGTCAGAACCTTGCCAAGCTGCAGGCCCGTCAGCTGGTTGATAGGCAGAGTGATCTGGGTCGGAGCGGCGTTGACCTTGGCCGGGCTGGAGACGGTGCGAGTCAGCCGGGGACGCTTGGGCGGGGGGGCCGCGGGGACCGGGGTCAGGGTCATCAGGACGTTGTTGAGGTGCTGGGATTTACTCTTCAGCTCCTTGGCTCGCTTCCTGTGCTCGTCACACTGCTGCTCCAGAGCTGCAAAAGACGACGACAACACACAAAGAGTCAAGCCTCTGAAAACACGACTCGACACTGAGTGAGGGGGGGGGCTTCTGCTACTGACCGGCGAGGCTGCGAGTGTACTGCTCTCTGTAACGGTCCATCTGGCTCTTGTGACTGGCCAGGACCTTCTTCACCAGGTCCAACATCCCAAAGTTCTGCACAATGTTGTTGAGCAAAACTGCATCTGAGAAAACAGACAACCATTCAGGTTACGTCCAGGTGAAACATCAGAGGGAAACTCTACTGATGTCACCTTCTGACCGAAAATGTCGGCAGTGAAAAATGCCTATAGGTAAAAAAATATATCAGATTCATTAATTAAAGACTGTAATAGCACAAGGTGAAGCATCCAGAGAGAGACATGTATGTACATTCTTTTTTCCCCTTGAAGAACAAAACAGACATAAATAATCTGGCAAAGAGCTTCTTTCTATACTCAGTGTACTACTGTACAGAATTAATATTGAGCATATATATATATATACACACACATATATAAAACAGGCAGCAGTTTTCTCTCCAAGCGATTCAGGGCAGACATTTTCACATGTCACAGTGTCTTAATAATCAATGATGCCTGCACTCCATTCAGGTGGGCTCTGCTCTTCCACTGCTCACTCACAGACATGGCTGACTGAATGTAGCCACCTCCTCCTTGGAGTTTAAGTTTTCATCCCTGTCCCTCTGTTCTGACTCTGTATTTTAGTCTTTGTATTTTGTACATTTAAAGAAAGGGTTTTTTTTTTTAAATGTACTTTTCTTCCCGACCAAGGCCATTGAGGATACGACTGGATGTGTTCCTGGCAGAGTGGACGAGAGCCTCAAGGTCTGTGAGTCCGTGAGTGTGGACACTGAGATTGGGCCTGACTCTCCGTCTTCTCGTCGCCTGCTACGTGGCCAAAATGAGTGTTTCACTTAACAATACTGAGTTACCTTTCTAGTTTGCTATTATTATTATTTAACCTCTGCCTTTATGTATATGTTGAGCAGTAAAGGGTTTAAATCAGCGCCTATGAGAACCCTAAAAACAGAACTCTACATTTAAAAGGGGCTTTGTCAGGTTGAACTGGCGAGGGGCGTTCTATGTGGAGTAGAGATGTAACGGTATGAAAATTCAATATCACAATATTAGTATTATCATCTCATTGTTGAAATATGAGTTTTTTACGTACTTTTAAGTGCTGATTCATAAACTTTTCAAACGGACGGCTCATCGTTCTCTTTTTTTTTCTCGAAAAAGAAAAAAAACCTACCATGAAAGAATCAGATTTTAAATAAATTAAATAAATCAAAAAAGTTTAATTCTCTGGTTCTATTATGAGTCCTCATTGACGCTGCTCCCTCTCCCCATTCACTCTGTAGCTCGCTCGACCACCGGCTTTCTCAACCTCTCTCTCCTGGTGCAAGAGGAGGAAACTGAAACTGAAAGTGTGTGTTCTTCGCTAAACCTCGACAACATGTAGCTCTCATGACTGACTGATTCTCTATGTCGTGGATTAGGACGAGCATGATAGTAAAATAAAATTTAGAAAAAGAACGGCTCCAAAGCGCGAGTCGGATCCACAACAATCCCAAGTTGCTGGGCCTGCGTCTTGGAGACTGTTGCTAACTGAGCTGGACAGTATTTACTGTGTTAATCAACTGCGGTTTCAATGATAGTTAAAATCTGAAATGGTAGTACTAACCATCCGGAATTTCACCATGAAACCAGTCACAGTTTCACCCCTACTGTGTAGTTTGTATCCTGTCTCTTTTCCCTAGTCTAAAATATTACTTTCAATGGCAGTTATTTGTCTTTCTCCACTGAAAGGGCTGACTTGAGCTGGCATTCCTAACCTTTGACCTGTAGTGGTGGGTTACACACTCTCTCCTGCAGCCCCTTCAGCACCTCCTGCAGCTCTTTCTGGAAATCATCCACCACCTCCTCCAGCAGTCCTGCCTCCTTCACTGTGCGCCAGAACACCACAGAGTCCTCTGAGAGCACACACACACACACACACACACACACACACACACACACACACACACACACACACACACACACACACACACACACACACACACACACACACACACACACACACACACACACACACACACACACACACACACACACACACACACACACACACACACACACACACACACACACACACACACACACACACACAAAATGAGATTAAAACAGTCCACTCAATCGGTTCATTCCATACGAGGGTGACTGTGTGTGTGCAGGTTGCTGATCACCTCCGATGGCCGTGACCCACTCGGAAGTCTCCTCTGGCACATCGGGGAACGAGGCTGGTGCTCCGTTCACTGTAACACACACAGGAAATACACACCATCGACAGATTTAGACCAGTGTGTCAGTGTGTGAGTGTGTTTGTGTGTGTGTGTGTGTGTGTGTGTCTGTGTGTGTTTGTGTGGAGTTTCTGTCTTTTTGCTCAAACTACAAATTACGATTCGTTCACAAAACTCATTTTGTTCTACATTTTATCATGAATACATATAAAATAACTTCATTATAATGAACAAAGAGTGATAATTTTTCACGAAGCCCACATTTTTTCATAGAGAGGGATGTCATACTTTCTCAGGTCCAAACTGTATTCAGTCAACTTTATGGGCAGAGAAGGAGGACAGGGCCGTCCACAGAGCGGAGGGTCAGTGGTTCGACCCCCCAACCTCCCCAAGACAGCATGCCAAAGTGTCCTTGGGCAAGTCACCTAACCCTACATAGCCTCTGACGGCTGTGACGGCAGCGTATAAATGGAACAAAATAAATAATACGGTTCCTTTATTAATGCGTGTGTGAATGGTTAAATGTGACTCGTACTGTAAAACACACAGTCCAGAGGCCTGTGTTACGAAGCAGGATTTGCGGTTGTCGAGGTAACTTCAGGCTATGAAGCTGGTTCTCTTCTTACACACAATGGCACTATAAATCACCGTGGCAACTTATGCTGAACGGCTAACCTGCCAAGTTCAATATAAGTGATCAAAACATGTCAACAGTCCCAACTATTGACCAATGAGATCACTGGAAAATCCTGACTGGGACAAAAAGACGTATTGACAAGAAGTTGTTTTAGAAGAAAAATGATCCGCTAATTGTGAAATGTATTCAGTGATCACGAATGAACAATTCGGTCTGATTTAACCTCATGACACACAGTCATGGTCCTCCACTCTTGATCTGAGTCGTACATGTTTAGGTGTCAGCTCTGCAGGCGGTGGAACTTACAGTGTGCTGATGAGGGGGTGACAGGCACCAGGTCGGCCGACTGGTCACTGCTGACGGACACTTTGGTTCCCACCAGGTCGATCTTGGTGCTGCGGCAGGTGTTGGAGCAGACCTTTGTATGCTGGTAGAAGTCCAGCTCACCGGAGTCCATGATCTTCCTGTGATATGAAATATGACAGGCACCAGAAACACAACATGTCGTGTTCACTGACAATCATGTGAGATGGAACAGCGCCACCCTGAGGCGTGTGACTAATGAAAGGAGGGACAACCTTGAGAATGGCTGTACAGCCAAGTGACAAGTCCCGGGCACCAGTTTTAAATGTGATAAACCTAATTTTGACTTTTCCTGAACCACACACAAAACTAAACTTAGGTTTCGTTGAAAAAAGGAGGCCGGGGGAGTTTGTATCCAACAACATCTTGCCAAGTAAAATTCACTGTTAGTTTATCCCGTTCATCCAGACCTGAGCATGGTGGCGTTGAGGCGGATGGCTCTCTTCCAATCCTTCAGCGTGGATTTCCCTGCTAAACACACAAACTCCTTGGGGCTGATGAGCTGCTCGTTGAACTGATGGAGAGGACAGAGAAACAGTTGTTACCTGTCGATGTTTCACCTACATTACCTGTGTTCAGAGATATGATAACAGATAACGGGTCTAACCTGGACACATTTCACATTGATCCCAGGACAGACAAACTTCTTCCAGACCAGCGTGGCTTTTGCGTCTCCACAGGTGATTGGGTAGAAGACGTCAGCTTCCACGTCCACCTCTTCGGTCAACTTCACTGCAGAGCAAGAGACAAATCACCATCAAGTCAATACTTTCACATGCTCATACAAAAAACTATTACAAAAGATTAGAATGGGACTTTAATCATGAGGTTTATGTGTTGCCTGAAACACACAGTGTTGTCGTTAAAGGGGCAGTAAGCTATTTTGGAGAGAGCTTGTTTCTCTCTTATCCTTGTTGTGATATTTCTGCTCTGGCCAGGCCACGAACCCCCCACCTCCGGTATGGGAGGCCGACGCACTAACCACTAGGCCAAAACCCTGGAGTTGAAATGCCACTCACACTGTTGTGAGGTGCCGTCACGGCGTCCACACACAAAATAGAGAGCTAGCGGACAGCAAGGAAATATTTGCTGATTTTTAAAAAGCGTGTATTGCTTTAGATTCGCTTACTGACTTAGATAGTCTGCATTTATATGAACAGTCAGTTGGATTTTTGTAATTTTGCCTCCATTAAATGCTACTATGGATTTGAAATGACGCAGTCAAGATTCAAGTGTAGACTTTCAGGCTTAAATTAAGGGGTTTAACAAAAGTATTGCATTAACCTTTTATGAAATAAAGTGATTTTTTTCACATAGTCCCTCAATTTTCAGAGGTTCAGAAGTAACTGTACAATTGACTGACAAACCGTTTCATGGCCGCATGTTTTTCAAATGAATAAGAGACCCTGTTTTCACCTGGCAGTACACGTGAAAACACTCTCAGGACGCATTGAGGACGTATTGAAATCGAATCTCAAAAACCACATTCGGAAGTGGTTTAAGCCGCATGTGTCCACATTCTAATAGCAGTGAGAACACGTATGTGACTTTTGGCCACATTAGGGACCACCTACTCAACTGTCGCCCTCAGCGTGGGCGGAAGTAAACAGAATTTGACAGGTCACGCACTTGATCCGCAGATTAATTACAATTTTTTTTTAACATGATGCATAAAATACAGTTTTACTTTTTTATTACTGCTGCTGTTACTATTCAAAGAAGCGTAATAATTTCCTAAATGTTGATGCAGAGAACTACAGTGAAAATATAATGATCGGGAGATGTTGAAGGAAGTTGTATGATTCTGGAGAAGCTTGTTTGCAGCATCACTAGTCAGCACGTGAGGAAATATTTCTAAGATTTTTAGATTTAGAATTGCTTACTGCCCCTTTAAGACAGGAACTTGGATATTATTCAGTGGCCAAGTCAATCACCTGATCTCAAATTAACAGAGCTTTTCAGTTACTGAAGGCAGAAAGATCTACAGACAAGTCAGCTGCAGAAAAGGCTTGGCAAAGCATTTCAAGGGAGCAGGTGTGGCTCAGGAGTTAGAGTAGTCCACGAACTAGGTCAATGGTTCAATCCCCGTATCCTCCAGTCTGCAAGCCAATGTGTGTCATTGACTGCAAAATTATATAGTATTAAAAATCCTTAAATTCATGGTTGTGTTAGCTATTCTTCAATTACTTTTGAGCCTCAAAAATGGCTATAATTCCTGTATTGTTTCTGCAATATCTCTGTTAAACCTCTTGAATTAAACCTGAAAGTCTACACTTCAATCGCATCATCAGTGTTTCCATTGTGGTTGTGTACAGAGGCAAAATGACACAAATTGTGTCACTGTCCAAATACTTATGGACCCGACTGTAGCTTTTTATATAAAGCACTTTTCTAATTCACTCGTGGTAGCGGTGCCAGTGAGTGTTCTAGTGGCCAAATCATTACGTGATCCACTTCTGCGTAACAAACGTCCTACAGGTCACATTACCAATGACCGCCTCCTCCTTCGACAGTGAGTCGGATGTGCCGGCCTCGGCTTCTGCCTCCACTGCTGCTACTGTGAGGGCCTCCTCCCTGTGAACCACATGAGAAACCAAACGGTCTACTGAGCAAAGTGAACAACGGGGGGCATCTTCCTCAATAATTCAGCATTCTGTCTAGTGTGTGTGTGTGTGTGTGTGTGTGTGCGCGCACCTTACCCTGGCTGATTGGTGAGCTCTGCAGACACCAGCACTGCTTTATCCTCCTCCACCACGGAGGGGAGGTCCTCGCCCACGCTCTCTGGTATGGTGACGATCACGACCTCACTCACCTCCTCCATGTTGACCTCTGAAGCCATGGGTGGACAGATGGGCCTTCACAACCTAAAATATGACAGTGCAGACTGAGGTTTTGATTTTATAACGTTATTATTAATATAACAGATTTTTCAGAAGATTTAAAAAGTAATTACAAGAAAGAGATTTTCTTGTAACTTTTGTTTTTAACCCCAGTAACATTAAGTTTTCAGAGGCGACTGAACACACACAACCCTACGCTGACTGGAAAATGAAAAACACCAAGAACGATGTGTGATTCCATTCTGAGATGGTTTACACAGTCAGACGTCATCAGGGACAGACAACACTTCAAGTCAATCAGTGGTTACTATGTTGTATGTGGAGGAGAGGTCAGGGTCAGTTAGGCCTTTCGCGATAATTACATTATGGACTTATCGTATGATACCAGAATATGAAATCAATAATAGTTATTGACCTCAATAACAGTCCAGCAAGTCTCGCTGCTTCGGTCCTCGTCGGATGATTAATACATCACTGGTTTGGTCTATGACATGTCAGACAACATGGATCTCTTAGTACTGTTCTAAAGGCACCATGTCTTCACATTGATTGTTTTGTCTGAGGCCTTAAAGGGACGATAATATTGTTTATCGCAATCATTCCGGGGACAATATATCGTGCATATATTTGACTATTGTACAACTACAACCTACGATGTCTTAAATCACGTGTCGCTCGAAACACCAAGAAGATGTGAACTTGTGACAGTTCAGAATGAAGTTTGGTTTTGCCCTCTCGTTTCGGTGAGAACGGGACGTGGTGACTCTTACCTTACTGCTCCTTATCTTCCAAATGAAACCGACCGTCACTCGACTGACGGGGAAACCGCGGCTGTTGGTCCGACGAGGTGTTTGCAGGCTAGCTTTGTGCGGACCCGTCCGACAAGCTAGCAGCTAAAGGAGAGCTGCGGGCTGCGGCAGAGCCATGCAGGAGAGAGAGAGAGAGAGACCTCCTGTTGTGTTTCAAACACAACGCCTCCGGAAGGTGCACAACACAACGTCTGCAGACTGTTGCCGGAACACAAGTTCATTTCATATCCTCGAGACAAACTAGCGACATGATCGTTTCTACTTCTCCTTTGTTTTTAATTTCTTCTTCTTCTTCTTCTTCTTCTTCTTCTTCTTCTTCTTCTTCTCCTAGTGTTTTCTGGCGGTTCGCGAAAAAAACTTGTTGGCACGTTACCGCCACCTGTCGACCGGGAGGGTGGACTGCACTGATATTTAGGTTTAACATTGAACATTAAGATTTTACGACGGAGTTAGGGGCCACATTGTGGGGAAAAAAATAAGAGTGTGACTCCGAGATTAAAGTCGTCAATTTATGAGAATAAAGTCATAATATTACGAGAATAAAGTCGTACTATTATGAGAATAAAGTCGTAAATATATAAGAATAAAGTTGTAAATTTATGAGAATGAAGTATAATATTACGAGAATAAAGCCATTATATTATGAGAATAAAGTCGTCAATTTTGAGAAAAAAGGAGTCAATTTATGAGAATGAAGTCAGAATGTAACAAGAATAAAGTCGTCCTATTACAAGAAAAGAAAGTCATAATATTTCAAGAAAAAAAATCATAATATTATGAGAATAAAGTCGTAATTTTACGAGGATTTAAAAAATAATTTTCGATTTCATATTTATTTTATTTACACATTATATTACGGAAATAAACAGCAACCCAGGAAACAGGCGTGAGCCCTGGCAACCGCGTTCTCTGGTGTGGTGCCGCACTGTAACATGAACGTTAATGTCGTATTATATGTTAAACGTTTATTAAAACGCTTTTGCTCGTTGACCCAGACTGAAGTTACAATTTCACAAAGTTTATCCAGGTTCCTCATTTTAATGCAGGAACTCTCATAATATTACGACTTTATTCTCGTAAATGTACGACTTTTTTCCTGCAATATTATGAATTTTTTTTTCTTGTTATAGTATTTATTCTCGTGATATTATGACTTTACTCTCAAAATGTTTCGACTCTTCTCAAAGTGTTCTCTCAATGTGGACAGTGGCCCTAATACTCCATCGTAAGATTTAGATTTAACATTTACGTTTAACATTTAGATTTATGTTTAACATTTTGATTTAATCTGATTCGATTTTTATTTAGAACAATAAACATCTCGAACAATAAACAACAGCAAAACAATCAGATCAAAACAAAAAGATAAAACACAAACAAACAAATCACTCAGATTCCATTAGAACAAAACAAGGATGCGTTCAAGAAGGAGCAGGCACAAACATAGTGCTGATATTTTTTGCATTTAGATTTAACATTGACGTTATATTTTTGTATATTATGTCACAAGTTCACAAATATTGCTGTAAATCTGGTCAAAAGTGAATAAAAAAATCCCTTTTTAATTTGTTGCTAAATGTGGCGAAGTGTTGCTGTTCGTTTCAGATATAACTGTAACATATCTAAAGATGAATGATGTTCGTGATAACTGTGTCTTAAGTTCTATGATAGCGCTGTTCCCGAGCAGCAACTTGTGAAGCCACGAAGAAGAAGAAGTCGCGGACATGCGCAGTGAGGCTTTCCCGGCGCTCGCTCGGACTCGAACGCGGCTGGGGGGCTGAGCCTGAGACCGCCCTGTACACGTGTCGGACTGTTTACCAACAGCTTACTGTCCATTTAAAATGGCTAACTCCAACTGGTCAGAACGAATAGTCAGACTCCTCCGTCGAATGAATAACTTCTATCTACCAGGTAGGCGAGCGGCGCTGGGTGTAGGCACGACACGAAGTGTGGTGTTGCACTGTAACTCCCCCGCCACTGTCCCCGCAGGCTCCTGTCGCGACAACGGCCTGAGGTTCGAGATAGACGGGCTGCAGGTCGGCTGGATCCCGCCTCACGTGGCCCCGCTGTTGACGCGGTACCCGGAGGTGTTCAGTCCGCCACACGGTGGCGCTGTGGCGCTGTGTCCGGGTCTGGACTCGTACGGGAGGAGGTCCGAGGCTGTGGACGCCGTGCTGCGCTCTCTCCGACGGGAGGGCTCCCTGACCTGCCTCCAGGGATGGAGGGACGAGGTGTGAGACGCGCACACGCACACACACGCACACACACACACACACACACACACACACACACACACACACAAAATGAGATTAAAACAGTCCACTCAATCGGTTCATTCCATACGAGGCTGACTGTGTGTGTGCAGGTTGCTGATCACCTCCGATGGCCGTGACCCAAAACATCATCATGGGGTTTTGGGAAACACGATTTGCATTTTTCACCATTTTGTGACATTTTATGGACCAAACAACTATTTGTTTAATCAAGAAAATAACCGACAGATTAATCAATTAAGAAAATAATCAGCCCTACTAATGCAAATGTTTTTACATACTGACCTGATAACCGCGATGACAGTGGTGGTACGTTCGCCCATCTCATATATTGTAACTTGGACTGTAAAAATCTGAATTAAATATTACTTTATATTTACAACATACTTACTTTTTTACTCTACTTGTTCCCAACAACATCACATGTATTGAAGTCAATCTGAAAAATGTTCATCTTTCAGAAGTACAGTGTGATGGCAAAATTCTCAGACCCTCCTCTGATGTGGATGGAAAGAGCAGCTACATGTAAGTCTTGACACAAAGTTTTCTCAATATCAGTGTTGTTTATAATACTTTATTTAACAGGAGCCATTGCACTACACAACCGTTAGCGTTAGCTATACAGCAAATTTTTGCATCTCTGGGTCCCGGGGCAGGAAGACAACACAACAATACAATTAATGGCAAATAACTGACAAAATGAACAAACAGAGCATCACATGTAAATCTTCATACATAATATACACGCCACAGTCTCCATGTTCGAAAACATTTCAGAAGGTCAATAATCACAGGAATAATAAGTCGTGTTTTAAGTGCTTAAGCCTGTGCTTTCTCTGATATGGGTGGAAATTGAGTTTTTCATATTCCTGCTGCTCTCAGAATGCTGATCGCCGTAAAGCAGTTGTCCTGAATTTAACTGAGCGATCACCTCTGATGCGATGCCGCACCACAGGTCTGTTTGGGGTGAAACGGTATGGAGTCCACATCAACGGTTACACCGTCAGTGACAGTGGGGAAGTCAGCATGTGGCTGGCACGACGCTCCCCAACTAAGCAGACGTACCCTGGACTGTTGGACAATTTGGTGAGTACAAACCAGACCCGCTTCCATAGTAGGTGCATAAAGCATCGATCATTAATGTGAATGAAGGGAATGACTCAACTTCAAAGTTTTCAGAAATGAATCAAGGAGGCTGATTTGTTTTGTCCTCGAAGGCAGCCGGCGGTTTGTCTGCAGGTCTTGGCATCAAACACACACTGGTCAAAGAATGTCAGGAGGAAGCGTGTATCCCAGCAGCCATCGCTGAGAAGGCTCGTCCTGTGACCACAATAAGGTGAGTTTGGATAAGTTTGGTCATATTCTAGTTTTTCTCCGAGACCGCTTCTCTGAGACTCTCTGTCAGGGTTTGCCCTTCAGGTCTTCACTAGAACCATCCTCATGGGCGGTGTCCTTCCGTCGTCATGATAGTGATGAGCCTCTTTAGACCTCATCACTAACCACGTCACTGTACTCTCCAGCTACACCTATGAGGACGAAGAGGGGGTGTTTGCGGAGAGTCAGTTTGTCTACGATTTGGAGCTTCCTCTCGAGTTCAAGCCCAGAGTAGGAGATGGAGAGGTGCAAGAGTTCTACCTCCTGCCCATGGACAAGGTCAGTACTGGATCAGACTACACCACCTGCCCCAGCTTTAAACAGCATCCTCTGAACACACCGAATTAAACAATCAAGCATAATATTAAACGTTTTTTTCATATCACACAGCCCTAGTGTGTAAACTACTTGCTATATTAATTCATGTTGTGGTATGTATGTTTGTTGTTACAAACTCCACCTTCTTTACTGTGTGCTCACTAAAGAGAACTGAATATAATAGAAATAGCAGAGGAGCGTTTGCTGATCACCCTGTTGTGGTTCCAGGTGAAAGAGCTGCTGGTCACAGATGACTTCAAACCCAACTGTGCCATGGTGGCCCTGGACTTCCTCATTAGACATTCATTTATTGAGCCCGACTCAGGTTTGTGAATATCCACAAAATATGTCGTCACCTTAGATCTTTTCTTCAGGACATATTGTGCTTGACTGTATGTTTCGTTTCAGAGCCATGCTATCAGGAGTTTGTGGCAGGACTCCATCAGACAGTATAGGGTGAAGCCGAGGACGATGATACCACGCGCTGTGTTATATTATTTACACGTGTCCCAGCAAACGGCCTCGCAGCAGCCGAGCTAAGTGTTGTTGCATGAGGAATCGTCCATCGAGAGCTGACTGAGCCTGGTAACTGGCGGCCAAACAGGGAGCTGAGCTGAGGGGAGGGTTCACGTGATGACGAATCTGGGACAAGACCACCCTGTCATCATGTATATGTACTGTACTGTGTTACATGTGCTGCACCGCAGTCACCTGTACAGGTGTGACGAGTTAGTGGGTGAACCTTGTAAAACTCTGAATATAAACACTGTTAACACACTTCTGCACGGATGGGACAGATGTCTTGTTTTCAGTTAGAATTTCAGAAATTCAATTTCAAAAATGTATTTTACCAGTTTTAATTGTGTCCATGTATTAATTGTCCATTCGTCTCCTGTCGTACGAATCCCCATCTTTTCTACGTAGTCAAAACAGAAAACAATATACATATATTGTGTGTGTGTGCGTGTGCGCATAGTCAGTACAACAGACCAGCCTTTCTCCCCAAAGCACAGTGGACAAACTCCCTATTCTGACCCTGCAAGTGGGTAAGAAAGAAATACAAAAATGTAAACGTTGGTTTCATAAAAAATAAGTTATCATTAAATTTGAACAAACAAAAGATCGTTATTTTGAAATTGTAAGATAAACACAGATCCTCATCTAGAAATTTATCATGTGAAAATTGAAAGGGTGTAAGGAATTAAGTTTTTGGGTGTCTTAATTGACCATAAATCCTGCTGGGAAGGCTGGGGGAACACATATAAAAGCAACTTACAAAAGATGCTCATTAGGATGATCAATAATGCAGGGTATCGCGATCACACAAACCCCTTTTTTTGTGGACCTTGTTAAATTCAATACTGCACAAATTGTGTTTAAAGTGATAAAAAAAACCTTTGCCAGGAAACCTACAAAACATGTTCCAGAACAGAGACGGGGGTTATGACTTAAGAGGGAATTTGAATTTATAACAACCTACAGTCCGAACTACTTCTCTTTTCTTTAAAAAATATATATATATATGTAATTTGAAGCTGTAAAGATCGAAGGTGCACAATCAGATAAGCTTCTGCTTCTTTCTGTCCCTTCTTGAAACCAAATAATGTACGTACAAGGTTTATGTTGACTGGAGATTTATATCATGGAAAATATTTCGTTTTTACTATGTTGTAATTGATATATTTTGACTCAGTTTTAGATAAATAAAGATCACATTTATGGTAAATGGCCCAGAGCAAACTGACATACGGGGTCGGTCATTGTTCAACTAACTGGAAATGTTTCTCATCCATCAGAGATGTATCCCCTCTTTTAAAAAATGTATTCAATTATTTACTTACTTGAATTTCAGAGTTTCGATTAATGCCATACTTCTTCTCTCTGGTTTGACTTTCAGTATTTAATTATTCCATCTTCAACATTTCATCTGTTTTTGTCTACCTACCCATGGTATTTCCTCATTTCAAATTCATGAGATTTACATCAGCATCTCATCAATTATGCATAATTTTGTTATTCTGTGCATAACAGAGGGGGGGGGGTTGTTGTTATTCTGTTAAGTATATTGTTGGTATTTAAAGTGCTCTATGAATAAAGTCTGATTGATTATTAGGATTAAAATGCATATCATTGGATTTTGAACAAAGTTTTGTTTGTTATGCAACTATGAACCCACTTGTGATTGGTGGACAAAAGCATGATTCATAATAAGTGAAACTGTTAATAAGAGATAACACACTTTGGTCATTCTTTGTTACAATTTAATACCTTTAGAATACGTTAAAAAAGACAACTGGAGAAATGTCAGGATACATTTGCATAAAAAAATAATATTACAAATGATCATCCTTAAGGAGTTACTCGCCTTTTCGCATTTCATAATTCGTCATCATATATTTTTCAAAGTGTATACCACACTGACTTCTTATTTAAAAGTTGTGTGCAAATAATACAACGCAAGCCAGTAGAATATCACAACGCTAATGTAACATACGACAGCGTAGAGAGCAGAAGAACAGTGATTCCACCAACAATCACTTCTCCAACAGAAACACTGAAGCCCAACACTTCCTGCAAATGTTTCAAATTAAAAGTCTAAAGGTAAAAAGGAAATGTAATGGGGAGATCTTTAATGTGAAACATTAAAAGGAATAATAAAAGTGTTTGTGTTGAAAAGAGGAACGATGTTGTGTTGGAAACAGCGCTATAGAAATGTACGTTATAGTGAATTTGTCAGGTCGACGAGTGTTCAGTTGGATTAGCATCAAATAAAAATCAATCACAAGAACAAGAGGAATCTTATGAGAAGATTATGACCTGAGAACTCAAGTCTTCTCTAAAATCAGTCCGTTGATAACAAGGCGTGGTCCTCTCTGAAGGTTTTCAAGGGTTTGCAGTAACTGTGCAGAGGGCGGTTAAGTTTCATTAAAACTTTAATACCCAACTGCACACGGTGTTTTCACACTTTTATAGTTAAAGTCAATCAATTTATATCAATTACCAATCAAGTATAAAACACTCAAATAAGTCGGTCTCATCGCCATCATGTATTTATACTCGACTGCAAACAATAAAACTCTTTTAGCTTTTTTAAATGAATGAAAATTGGAACAAATGTGGGTCCATACGAAGTTAGTTTGGTCAGACTTGGGAAATGAAGGAGAATGAAAAACTGAAAGAAAAGCAGTCGCACTGTTCCCAGATAAACATCTGTGTCCCTGTGGTCTCAAGAACTGGAGTTACAGTAGAGTGTGAGTGAGCTCTTCCCTCCCCTTAAACACAAGACACCGTATTTCTATTTGAAAGCTAAAAGCTATAACCTTGAACATTAATGTATATGTTCGCCCTTTACATTGCATTGGATGGACCATCCTTTTTTTCGTTTTCTCTCCTTCACCCAGTTTCATCCCTGGAACTCCCCAGTCAGTTGTGCCCACCCTGATGGGGATGTTTTTTCTTGGCCTCTTGTGTTTCCCCATTTCCTCATCATCATGTGTCACACTCTATAGAAGGCAGCAGCCACTCTTCTTGCCTCGCCTCTTAGCCTGCAGCGCCGCCCTGGTGGCCATTTCAAACACCTCCCTCACGCCGTCCTTCGTCTTGGCCGAGCACTCCAGGTAACCGAAGGCGTTGATCCGATTGGCCATGTCCCTCGCCTCGTCCGACTTCACCGGTTCCTGAGTGTGGGAAAAAAATCAAGAGGGAAAATCAGCTCAACTAACACAGTGAAGAGTTTAGTGTAGAAACACTTGTTAAAATACTTTCAGCGCCACTTGGAAAACACTGTATGGTCACTGTCATTGTCAGTCACAATCTGGGACGACTCTGTTGTATGATCTCTCTACATCTTTGTATCTTTTTAGCAGTTGGTATATAAATGTATCGTTACTTCAACCTATTTCTACAGGCGTCCACAACTCAGACACTCTGTGTCCTTTAACTCGGATTCCTCCCTCCTTTGTCACTCTCCGTCCTTACTATGGGTCGTTAGATACCGATAATTACTAGTCCAAGAGACCAATATTTGTTGCAGTAAAAAAGTGTCAAAAGGCGTTAAAATTTAAAATAATACAAACTCTTAACACAAAACTTTGTTGAAATGCCTTGAAGCATCTGATTCATTCACAGAACCTTTCAACATGACCTTAAGCCAAAAAGTGCAGGGAGCTGTCAGCAGCATATTATGAAGTTGAACAAAAAAAACATGGACGGGACATTGATAAAGTTCAGAGAGCAGTGACAGCGGCTGCATCAGAACCAGATTAGCACGTTTTAAAATGAAATGATCTTATCGGCAAATTGGCTTAAAAAATGGCCAATACCGTTAATCATACAAAAATTTAATATATGCCGATATATCGATATCGAAAAAATTTTGCTCTGTAATATCGGCATCGGCCCCAAAAATCCAATATTGGTAAGACTCTAAAATATATGCAAGCAAAAATGTATTTTGCAGGCAGTTTAATTCATGTACACTAACACAAACTCTGGTTCTGTGCACTGTCAGACCAATCAGACAATCAGGATTGACTTTCTCCAATCAATATCAACGACAAATATAACGCTGTGCCATGTTTGGGGGGCGTGAAGGCAAACTTGAGTGAGCACAGAGCCAGAGTTTGTGAGTGTACATTAATAAAACATCGTGAAAGGGGTTATTATTGCACATTATTATGGATAATGGTAGACATTTATTGAACACAGAATAGATTTTTATCCACTCAAACAAAATAATTTTTCGCTATATGTGTGTGTGTGTGTGTGTGTGTGTGTGTGTATATATATATATATCTCTTAAAAATATAATATATATATAAAATATATATATATATATAAAATATTTTCCTGTGCTCCGTTTCTCAAGTTGCTCGCTCAGTAAAGACACACAAATATAACGCCATATTTTTCTCGTCCTTTGGAATAACTTTGATGGAAAAAAATCAACCAAATTATATGTTTGCTGTTCAACTTCTCAGAAGTTTAGGAAGTCAACTTCTGCCAACACATTCAGATCCGACCGCGTCCTCAACTCTGATCTGTTTTCTCTTCATATGCTGGGAAGCTCCGTTAAAAAGAATAAGTTCAGCAATAATTTAAGAAGTTAAGTAATAATGACAGGACAGTAATAATAACCTCTACTTTTTACTGACTTCTCCATCTATCTCAACAAAAAAAAATCTTTTGAGTAATTTATCAAGTACAAATTCCAATTATCGCTGGGTTATCCTTCTCCTATGACAGTATCTGCCTTTCTGTGTTTCATATTATTCATAACCTTAGTTTTTTGTTGTTGGTCTGACATCAAGAGTTTAACAATAACTAGTGATGTGCATTTATATGTATTTTTGACATGCACCAATTGATACAGATTATTTCCTTTCTAAATAAATGTAAATTAAAAAAATTATACATTTCTAAATTAAAAACAGATACATTAATAATAAAAAATAATAATCCGTTGCAACCCTTCAGTCATGTACAGGGAAAAATGTTTGTGGGACTATCTACATTTGGTAGGACTATCATGAACCTAAAGTCATAATTTTTATAAACGTGAAGCTGGATAAATAGAATAAAACAAAGGCCTCACTCACCTGTTTCATCTTAGCCAACTCTCGACGCGTGTGCTCATCGTTCCGCAGGTCTTTCTTGTTTCCCACGAGAATAATTGGCACGTTGGGACAGAAGTGTTTGACCTCGGGAGTCCACTTCTCCGGAATATTCTCTGCATCAGGCACAAAGTGTCCGTGTTGAATGTGGAGCGAGTGGAAATTAGGCATCTGTCAGAAACAATGGCGCAGGAGGAAATCTCACCTAAACTGTCCGGGCTGTCGATGGAGAAGCACATGAGGATGACGTCTGTATCTGGATAGGAGAGAGGCCTCAGTCGGTCGTAGTCCTCCTGACCCGCAGTGTCCCAGAGAGCCAGCTCCACCTACAGGAGCAGAGGACATTAATACGTACATAATGTACATCACAACACCAGCATCTCTTCGTCAGGATGTCACTGCACTCATTCTGAGGGTAGCTGCTTTCAGACAGGCACTGAAGTCTGGACATTTTCCTGAAATTTTACAGTTGAGCTGTATGTGAAAATGCAAAAGTTCGCAAATGATGCTCCAGCTGTTTGCAGACTTGAACTCTTGAGTTTGCCTCATGACCATCAAAGCACGACATTGTTCCGAGTCAGATGCCTTCATTTTCATGTCTGAAAACAGCTATGGTGTGTGCTCATTGTAAAAAAAGAAATCTTCGATCCTACATAGCGAGGATGTTGGCATACGATCCAGCAGCCAACGTGGCATCTACATTTGTCTATGGATAAATCTGCCAGGCCAAAATATAAACCAGTATTATTTTTACTCCAGGTGCATCGGTATCAGTGTGTATGTCGGGAAATTACAGATATTTCAAACCAAGTAATTTAAAATCAGTGTCAGTGCATCTTTGTCCACACTGTTTATCATGCATTTGTTTAAAACACATCACTTCCATCAAATATATTATATTCTTTTTTTTTAATCTGCATGAATGCTCAGCCTGTACTGTGAAACAAACCCTAAGTTATTAAAGTAATACAATACAAATGGATAATAATTCACAGCTTACCTGTTTACCATCCACCTCGATGTCAGCCACATAGTTCTCAAACACCGTGGGGACATAGACCTCAGGGAACTGATCTTTGCTGAACACGATGAGGAGACAGGTTTTGCCACAGGCGCCGTCACCGACTATCACTAGTTTCTTTCTGATAGCAGCCATCTGAAAGAATGAAGAGAGACACTGACTCTGTTATTTACTCTGGGCATTCACACCCAAGACAAGCCTGCAGGGTAATGATGGAGCACGACGGAATAGGGTCCAGGAAAGCTGGTGTGAGTTACAGATCAATGACTTTGTAGGTTTTGCAACAGCGGTAAACAGTCAGAAAAAGACTTGAATTGATAAAACTCTGGAAACTTGCAAGGGGCAAACAAAATGCTTTGTCGGATGACAGCAAATTGCTTCGCAGACAAAATTGAGTAAATGTAAACTTAATCGCAAGACAACCTTGTGTTTTTTAGTGACCCTCATTGTGCCAAGGGGTCATGAAGTTGTCAATCTGAACACAGCCTAAAGCTCAAAGTCAAGCTTTAAGATTTAATTAATTTTATTTGTCGAGATAGAGAAACACAACAGTTCGCATTATGAGTGAATACTTGGTGACAGCGGAGAGAAACAAACTCCATTTTAACAGGAAGGAACCTCAGGGAGAGAGAGCAAATATTCTGACACTGACACATTCCTGGCATATGCTGTGCATAACATCTGCAATCCATTGTTTTCTATGCGAGCCCACGCGCTGACGTCACTTTGACATGCTTCACTGTGACTTTTCTATGATACTTCCCTGTCCTAACTGTCCAATGCTGATGTGCGTCAAAGCAGCAACTTTATCAGACGCGCCTCCCAGACAGTGGACTAAGACTACTTGTGTGCCACTGGCATCAGCAGAGGTGTGTCAGATGACCCCCCCCCCACATATGAGCTGCTGTGAGTTGCACTTGAGACAAGAGGTAAGAGTAAGAGCTACATTTAATGAAAAACTGGCATAATTCATGGTAATCCAGCAGATATTTCATATATTTCAGTCGGGGCCAAAGTAGTTTATTGACCCAAATTAATCCTGGCATGAAACAAACACACTGTATGTATAAAAGACTTATGTAAAAACCTTCCCTTGAGTCATGCCTTTTGTGTGGCTATGCACATTAGTGTTCGACTGATTTATCAGCCGGCCGATTGTATCGGCCGATGATTGCGTTTTTTACATGTATCGGCATCGTATTTGCTACGTTCGCCGATTGTTTTTTTTGGGAGGGCAGATCCGGTCCCCTATCGGGCCCGGCCCCGCTCTCTCCGGAACCATTTACCCAGCGCCGTCACGGTGCCTCTGTCCTAGGCTGCCGCGCTGCGCGCCCGCCAGGTACCAGCTCTTCCTTCTCCTCCGGAGAGCGGGAGGGGGATTCAATGTCTCCCACCCCGCCGCACCTCCTCCGACTTCTCGCTGGCTCCGGCCGGCTTAGTCCTGGGTCGCGGTGGACGGAGCGCCCGGTGGGTTTGTGTCTTTCTCCTTTTTCTCCAGACCCTTTGCCTCATGGAAATTGACTTTTTAATCTCGGGGGGGCCGCCACCAACGGACGGGAGCGGGGCTCGTGGTTGCTGTTTTACGCATCCTCCACGTCCTCAAGCTCTCTCTCCCAGTCGGCTGGCTCTTCTCCCCCGTACCCTCCTTCTCTTCCCCGCCTTTCCCCTATGTGCTTCAGCAGGCTGGGACTGGCGGCGCCCCCCGTCGAGCCCCGCACAGAGTCGGGCGCGGCTGCCGGTGGACTTTTTTAGTCTCTGCGCTGACCGCGCCGCAGGCTTTGCGCAGGGCATCCCGAGATGCTCCAGAGCAACGTGAGCCTCGTCTCCCTCTACCCCAGGGAGGCGAGCCACGGCCTTGGCCATAACCCCACTTTGACTAAGACCTCAGATCAGACGGGCAACCCGCTGAATTTAATTCTATTTAACTATTAAATTGAGGGAGCAAAAGAAGTATCGGCTCCAAATATCGGCTCAAGAAAATCGGCAGTCCGTTTCGGTCATCGGCTAAGGCTGATGAAAAAAAAATCTGTATCGGCATCGGCCCTAAAAAATCTGTATCGGTCGATCCCTAATGCACATCACTACCAACACAACCCCCCCCCCAAAAAAATTATATAAATATAATACTGATATGTAGGCCTGACAAAAAACAGGGGATAATGCATAATTTATGTTTGGTGAAAAGTCAATTCAATGAATAAAAAAACATGCGGCAAAAACAGTATAACATGATCATTAACCGAATGACTCTTCTTCCTCTGATCAAACATAATTTAATTCAACACAGAGACCTTGGATATGATTTGGATTTGGTTTTTGCATACTTTCATAAAATAAGGTCTGCAGAGAGCCCGACCGATATGGATTATTGGGGGCCGATGCCGATATCGACATTAGGAAGTTAAAGATTCCTGATACTGATACATGGCCGATATATATATTTATTTTTATCTATCAATGATCCATAATTTGTTGTTATCCAACCTTTATGACAAAGAAACGAAATTGAGGCTTGATACTTTAGTTTAACCATAAACTTTATCATAAATGACTATATATTGAAGAAATATACAAATACAACTTAATAAATAGAACTTGAATGTAAACATAAATGCCCATTTAACGGCTCTGATCATATCGGTCGGGCCCTGAACATCTCGTACCAATGCGTCTGTGAAAGGCTCATATCGGAACATCGGCCAACAGATATATCGGTCGGGCTCTACTACAACCAAGTGATCTGACGATCTTTGGTTATTGCTGTCACCGTTTCACACCCGAGCTTCTCTCGCGTCACGAAGGAGTAGACGCTCGTGTGTGAACAAGCCTCCGATCTGTCCAGAGGTTCTGACGTTGTGACGAGCACTTCACTTCCTCCTCGCCTCTGACATGACGGGCCACCGTCTCTGTCCACGTCACGTCGCCAACCTCAATGTGACCTCGTGTTTCTTCTGGTCTGTGTGAGGCTGTGGAGCAGAAGCTAACTTCCAGCTAGCCGCGGCTCGTGCGCCCGTCTGAGGAAGCTCGGCTGTTAGCTTGCTAACTTGGCATAGTTGTCGGGACAGCTGGCCTCTTGTCAGACTGGACACGTCACGTTCTCAAACCGCGATGTGTTGGTTGAACCCAGTTGCTACCTGCACACACATAGCTACGAAGAAGACCGCGCTCGCCACCAGTCACTAAAACACAACTTTGACCGTTTTTTATCAGAGATACTTGCCTTTCTTTCGTTTTCCTGTCGGACCTCACAGTCCCGCCCCCCGACAGCGTCACGGAGACGGTGCCCGCCCATTGGACATACTCCCAGCCAATGGAACACGGCGAAATCATGATGCACAGTGACATAGACAAAATCTTCAAAACCAGAGGTTCTACATTGGGATCTTCTTCTTCTTCTTCTCTTATTGTTTTATGGCGGTTGGCAATCAAGGAAATGGTGCATTACCGCCACCAACTGGTAAGGAGTGTGGATCGGAATCACTAAATACAAATCCAAACAAAACAAAAAAACAACACAAAAACAAAAAACAACCAAAACAAAAAACAAAACAAAAACAAAAACAACCAAAACAAAACAAAACGTACAATATGATTAGATTCTCCCTAACACCTTTATTTCCCCGAGGTACTGTATTAAATGACTATAACATTCATTATGTGAATCTTGCTGTAAAATATTTCATCTTGATCTTCTCAGGTTCTGTCTGAGTCGTGTTCTCTCTGTCCCATATTTTTGACAGTGTACCATGATGTGTTCTATTTTTTCCTCTTGTCCGCAATTGTCACAGTTTCCTGAGTTATGTTTTCCTATTTTGGAAAAGTGTACTATTAAGTCCAGTATGCCCAAATCTGAGTCTTGTAATGATTGTCTCCTCTTTTCTACTTCTTCTTGTACTTCTCATCTCTCCCACTTTCTTTTGCACTCTGTAATAACATCTCCCTTTCCTTTCCTTCTCCCACTGTTTTTGCCAAATGCTTCTCAATTTCTGTTTTATCACTCCCCTAATTTCTGTTGTGCTAATGTTCACGTGATGTCAATTTGTGTTTTTCTGGTCGCCTGCTTTGCAATTTTGTCTGCAATTTCATTTCCTACACCCAAATGTGCTGGAACCCAAAGAAATTGTACTCTGAGACCCATCATATTGATTTTGTACAGTGTTTGTTGTATTTCTATTAAAATGTCTTTCCTGCTGTCTGTGTGGCTGCTACTAATACTGAGTAATGATGAGCTTGAGTCAGAACAAATTATTTTTTTTCATTGGTCTTACTTCTTCCACCCATTGTACTGCTAAAAGAATTGCCAACATCTCCCCAGTGTATATTGATAACCCATCACTGATTCTTTTCCCACTTGTGACATTGAACTCTGGTACTGATACTGCTGTTGCTACTTTACCATCAGAGCTTTTGGATGTGTCTGTATATATCTTTACATAACCATAATAACTATCAATTCGTTCCTGTACACTGAACCAGTTAAACTTTTGTCTATTCTTTTCTAAAAGTGTTAAATCCACTGTGGCATCTGGGAGTATCCAAGGTGGAATTACAGACATTGGTACTGTTGGACTGACATTCAACGTATGTACTTGTCGTTTCTCACATTTCCTTTGAACTTCCCATCCAAAACTTCTCATTCTCCTCTTCTCCATCTCCCAACAGGGTTTAAGAATATCCTGTGCTGGATGATCCTCCCTGTGCCCTTGTAACCGTTCCCAATAACTTATTTCTAATTGTATTCTCCTCATTTCAAGTGACATTTCCCCCATTTCTACTTGTAACGCTGCTGATGGTGTTGATTTAAATGCCCCTGTACACAATCTTAGTGTCTGATATTGAATCGTGTCTAACCTTTGTAATGTTGCTTTTGCTGCTGACCCATATACAATGCACCCATAATCCAGAACTGATCTGATCAGGCCTGTGTAGATGGCCTTCATCGCTGCTCTGTCAGCCCCCCACTCCTGTCCCACCAAACACCTCATCACATTCAGTACCTTTTTGCATTTATCTATTACTTTTTGAATATGCACCTTCCATGTTAATTTCTCATCATACCATATCCCCAAAAACCTAAACTGTTTCAATCTCTCTATTTCCTGGTTGTACAATTTTACTTTAATTTCATTATTAATTCTTTTATTTGTAAAACACATTACTTTAGTCTTTTGAACAGCAAATTTAAAACCCCATTTATGTGACCATTCTTCCACTTTCTTAATGGATTCCTGCATTTTCTTTACCACAAACTCTACATTTCTACCCCTTTTCCAAATTGCACCATCGTCTGCAAATAATGACACCCCCATTCCATTCTCTACCCCCACAAAAATATAATTTATCATTATGGAAAATATCAGTGGGCTCACTATACTCCCTTGCGGTGTTCCATTTTCTATTTCAAATTTTTCGGATTCTCTCCTTCCTACACTTACTTGAATTATTCTTTTGTTTAAAAAGTCTTTAACCCATCTAAATATCCGTCCTTTGATTCCTAGTTGCTTAAGTTTTATTAGCAATCCTTCTCTCCACATCTTATCATATGCTTTTTCTATATCAAAGAAGACCGCAACTACACTCTCTCTATTAACCTGAGCTTTCCTTATTTCATTTTCTAAGCATAGAGCTGGGTCCAGAGTATTTCTTACATTGGGATCTTGCCCTCATTTTGCTTTTTGTCAATACAGATGATTTGGTATTACACTGCCCTAAAGTTTGGAGACTTGGGGCGGATTTTAAAAACAAGGGTGAAAAGCTGAAGCAGCAGAGGCTGGGATTTACCAGACAGAAGTTCCTAGGGTCTGGATCCTACACTTCCCAGAATGCAACTCAACTGTGGCTGTTGTTAGAGCCTGCTTGCCTTTTTCATAAATAAAAAAAAAATAATAATTCATGACCCCTGTGTGAAACAAAGGCTTCCTGCCAGCAAACCTGGAGTCCAAAGCTGAAAAAAAACCCATTGTGGTTGTTATCCCAGTGTGAAAATGAGAAAAACTTGTCGCTCAGATAGGCACCCACTTGCCTGTACCCTTGGGAGAGATGATTACTCGCCTGCTAGTTTCCCAGGACATGACAGTATATCCTCACATTCAGCTCCCTGGTGAACTGAAACTGTGCATGCTCAGCTAAGTCATCCACAAGCTCACATTGTCTCTGTCTCGCAAGACAGGATTTTTGAAATCTAAAGGATCACTCCGCCATTGCACACATAAAGGTCGGTTTACTTGTTATATTCAGACCCAAATTCAGTCGTTTAATGGTCCCTGTGGCAGTGAGAAAAATAACTGCTGATGTCATTGGGCCACAGAATGTCTGTGTTTTAAGCGTGAGGCATCATGGGGAATATAGGATCCAGTGTTTTGGAACTTTGCACACACTTGTGATTTAATATCGTGATATTTCAGCCTCTGCAGAAATAATTCTGACCATTATTTTAGTTTCTGTATTGTTTCATTTTCCAATCTGTCTCTCGCAAATTCCTGGCTGCGTAGAAGTGCAATACTAAATCACCTGAATGCCCCTCAGATCTTCAGCAAAAGTCTGATGAAACATTTTCCCTGTATCTATTGTTGTCATTTTGCATAATTTTAGACCCACATGAATTTAAGATATTGTTTTAATGCACGTCACGGCTCTGAGGTCTACATGATGTGTTTGCTGTGCTTTCACAGGCTCTCTCGCCCAGCCTGTTCAGGGAGTGATTTGCTGAAAAAAGGATCCTCTGCCTGACAGGAACACCAGACTCCTCCCTGGTTGAGAAGATGCACAGTAAATATGTGAGTTTTTTCTTTTTAAGATAATAATAATAATAATAATATATTGAATTTATAAGGCGCTTTTCAAGTACCCAAAGCACTGTAATATATCTCCAGCTGACACCAACAGTTTTATATCAAATATTTAGGCAAACTTATAAATAATCATATTTTTCAAAATATCATTAGAAAATCACACCCCTTTTGTATTGGGCATATATTTTTATTTTATCATAATGTAACCATTATTACTTGTTTTCCAGGTGCACAGTCATCTTGTGAAAACAGAGTCTTAATGCTAGCATTCTGCTACTGCATGATAATTGGTCAGGGATTTTACAACTGACTGCTACAAGACATTGTCCTCGATAGCACAGAGTGGAAAGGGAATGAAGGGAATCACCCACTAAAGCAGGACCAGCAGGATTGTCATGTTTGACAGCCATATGTAAATCTGGTTACTTACTGGTCATGGTGGTATTATTAACTAGATTCCATGCTCACACAAAAACCAAAATGGTGACTGCCATATAATCAATAACACTTACAGATAGCAGTTTCACTTAGATTAAAAGGCCTAAAATCCAATCTAATGGAACTATCACTATTGTCTCTATCCCTTATATTGGAAACATTAAGAATTTTTGATGTTGTTTGTTTGTTTTTTACACCATATGCATAATATTTTGAGACTACAGCTCCATAGGCCACCATTCATTATGTTCCTTCTTGTGAGCACCTCCAACAGGAACCTGGAAGTTGTGAAAGAGGAAATTCTCCAGACTTTAAATAGTCTCTGGTCATATAGCATTTTGGCATTATTATGCTAACATATTAATTGTGAGGATGTTAGCATGCTAATGTTAGCAAGACTAATCAAAACGTTGGCTCTGAGGGAGGCGGACCCTCAATTGGCAGGCAGCTAGAGTGTTTACAAATGATGCTTAGTGCTTTTCTTTAGTTGTGTGCAGAATAAATAACACATTTCCCTGATAATCTCACACATCAGAGCCATTATTGTTGTTTGTCTGCTCACAGACTTGCTTAAAAAAACACTTCTACATCCCATACACAAATCCAAGTATATGAAAGTGAAACCTTATTTTAATACATTTCACCATGGATTTATTTTGTATGTCAAAGCCCTTATATTTAAAAAAAAGTAATGCAGTGAAACTTTTAAACAGTATTAATTTTCATTTAATTATTAATGTCCCATTTTTTCGTATTTATAATTGTATTATATGTTAGCACCTGATCCTTTATAATACTGTGAAGAATTTTGAGCCACACTGTTTGTATATGGATGTTGAAAATAATAAAACAAAACACACACACACACACACACACACACACACACACACACAAACACACACACGCACACACACACATCCCATTTTATTCGGTGTGGCGATCACGTGACTTTGTCACAGGAAGTTGTCTTGTATGAACCAATAGGCGACGGGCGGTGGAACATGACGTTTGCTATTGGTCGGTTCAAAACGGAGGCAATTTAAAAGCTAACGTTACATCCGCCTGACGTTGTCTGCAGATCCAGCTTGTTCAGAGAAAAGACGGTATCGGTAAGTCTTGTTTACTCTTACATATGTCGTCATACATCTTGATATAAGTTTAACGTTAGTTATTAGCATGAATGTAGTGATATCAAACATGTTTACAATGTTCCGCTGGTTGTTCGGTGCCTGCGACGCCTCCTCACGAAGGCAGAGCAGCGGAGGAGCAGTCGGTTGTTTTCCTCCGCAGCTTCAGCTCAACGTAAACTTGAGCTCGAACAGAGACAGTGTGACTCTCAGACGACATCCAGCAACTGAACGTTCCGTTTCCACAACGACGCGCATGTTTCACATCGAGAGAACAACCACACACGTCGTGTTCCGCTCTTCCGGTCCGGTCCGGTTCGGTCCGGTTCGGTCCGGTTGGTAGCTCGGTGCGGTCGGTTATCAGAAGTAACCGGGGCTCAGTGAGAGGGAGACACAAAGGGAACGAGCTGTGATGGACGTTGTCTCCTGCAGGTGACAGGTCCGACAACAGACGGACACAAATGGCCGACAGCGACTCCGGAGGCGCCGACGGACGCTACGAGTTCGACGCTCCGTCCCACGTCGTGGACTTGAAGGAGCTGGAGGTGACCGAGGGCGACGACACGTGGTTCGGTGAGGATGAACATCTGCATCTGGCCTGTTAATGCTGCTCCAGATGTGAATCACGTCCTGTGAAGCTCGTCCCAGACTCTTCTTCAGACTCTATGTGACATGCTGTGTGGTCATAGTCATAGTAGGAAACTTCTTGACACAGTCACTTGTAATCTCTTGTGAAAACCGCCTGTACTACAGAATAACTAGTGGGTAGCTTAAAATACCATCATCTGATAAACACCATCATCTGATAAAACCATCGTCTGATAGACACCATCGTCTGATAGACACCATCGTCTGATAGACACCATCGTCTGATAAATACCATCGTCTGATAGACACCATCGTCTGATAGACACCATCGTCTGATAAATACCATCGTCTGATAGACACCATCGTCTGATAGACACCATCATCTGATAGACACCATCATCTGATAAACACCATCATCTGATAAACACCATCATCTGATAAACACCATCGTCTGATAAACACCATCATCTGATAAACACCATCATCTGATAAACACCATCGTCTGATAAACACCATCATCTGATAACACCATCGTCTGATAAACACCATCATCTGATTGTGTCTCATGTGCAGATCAACAGGGCCGTGGAGCAGATGGTCACCTTGTTACACCCTTGAGGCCCGATTGGCCCTTTATGAGAAGCGATGCTCCCAACCTGCCCAGAGCCATTGTTACTCCTCAAGTGAAGACAGATGTGGATACTGGTTAGTTCACTTTGCATTACAGATAAGTAAAAGGGCAAATAAAAACATGGATTGAGTATTTAATTCTCATCCCTGTAGTCCTGAAAGGTGATTCTGAAGACAATGTGCTTCTAGTTTGCATCTTCTAGTCTCCTGTAATTCAGTTACTAGTCCTCATGACTTGGTTAATGTGGACTGACCAATGTTCCAGGTCCTGTCACGTCCGTGACTCCACCTCCAAACGTCGTCACATCCTGGGGAGCTGAAGCTCAGACCAATGCTCAGCCGAGGAGGAGGACGGCGGTGGCGAATCAGCCTCCCGCCCAACCACGCAGGTACAGATCTTGTGATGCCTACTCTTACACTTTAGGGTGAAACTGTTGTGGAAGTATAAAAATTCCTTCTGGTCGAAATGAGTTGCAGTGGAGACAAAAGATCACAGCAAGGCGTTACTTATGGTCCATATTCAGAGTAAGGTTTTAAACCATTGCATCAAGGCAAGTCAAAAGAATAGGGGGTGGGCGACAACAAAGGGGAATACAACTTAATGATACAACAAATTCAAAAAGTCACTGAGGCCACAGTCTTATTTTTACCTGACGATTCTGGTGGAATTGACTGGCGTCAAACCATGCATTTGTGATTTGTTGTCTAATAAGCGCTCTACAGATGCTGAGCCAATGCCCGTTTTTTTCTTGTAAAATGGCCGGTGTAATCGGGAATACTGGTATGGTCACAAGTGTGTTGCTCGCTGGGAAAAATCCACACCTTGACATCCCTAGTTTAAAGTTGCCTTGACAGGTCGTCGACAGAAGAAATGGGAAATGCAGGATCAAGTGTGTGACCTATGTGTGAGATTCAAACTCTTCAGCTCCTTATAGTAAATTACAATTTCATGTTATTAATATTTAGATTTCTCTTAATTTTAGGGTTTCAAAACGTAAAGAGGCGATCAGCGGTTCAGCTCCACCACAGTCAGCTGCACCACCATTAAAGAAACACAAAATGTAAGTGTCATTATTGTCCTCAAGTTGTTATCATGCCCTTTACAGCAGCAAGTGCTCTAGACCTAAACATATAGGTCCAGCACCAACACAGTTTTTATTTTTATTTCTAAGAATGCTTGTGAATGTGATGCCTCAAATAACCACTTTGTATCACCGTTAGTTGGGCATTATTTTAGTTTTCAACTCCAGCTGTTTGTTCTAGGAATCCTGCTGCCCAACACGCTCTAAAGTCCAGTGGTGTCCTCCGCAGAAGTGTGCAGGTGAATTCCAGGACTAGTCTCCGCAGAAGTGGACAGTTGAATTCCAGGACTGCACCCAAGACCAGGGCAGCAGCTTCCAATACTGCGAACACAGAGTAAGACGACGAATACTCAGAATATCTGTGTGATGATTAAGCGTCCTGTAGGGACTGATTGGACTTCATGTGTGGGTCACGTTATACCACGACTTGGACGGAACCAACTTTTGTAAACAACCAAGGCTGCAGCTGAGGTCCAGCATTTGACTATAAGTACTTCCATCATCACAGACATCTGCATTTATATGACAAATCGCTAAACTAGTATTAGTTTTAGCCTGGCTATGCCAGGCTTGAGAACATGTCCTCTATCTCGATTTGAAGTCACTTTGTATATTGTTTGTATATATTTTTATTTTAAATCTCTGATTAACTAGAATAAAACTAATACTGGTCACCATCAGCTGACTGCCTTTTTACAAAGTTTGTAGAAAAGTGGAGCTTCTCAACCCAGTTATTTAACTGGCTTTAATTGAAAGTTTCCACTTCAGTGAGACTGATGTGGTTGGATGAGAAGATGAAGCCGTACTTTTGCTGGTGTGTTGAAACAGGCCGTTCAGCTCTGAAGAACAGGAGCTGGAGCGCATCAGGAACCTCCAGAAGGAAGTGGCTCAGCATCGCAAGAAGAACGAGGCCAGCTACAAAGCTGCTCTGGCTGGAAGTGAGTGGATTGAACCCAAAATGTTCAATGTGCTGAATAACTAACTTTTAGTTCTCTTAACTAGAGCACAACCAATATTGGATTTCTCAGGCCGATATTACAGAGTAGAGTACAAGAATTCCGATATTCTTTATTTATATATATATATATATATATATATATATATATATATGGGAAAGCTATTTCAACACCTGATATATCTACACATTACAATGTGTATATAACAAACTGATCATATATTTGATGTATAAAATATTGATCTGACAAGGAACTATAGCTGTGGCGTTAAAGGTACAATATTTCCCTCTGAAATGTAGTGGAATAGAAGTATAAAGTAGCAGAAAATGCAATGGGAATAGTACCTCTAAATTGTATTGTTCTGAAGTACAGGTTAACGATCTAGAGTTCTATTGAAAAGGGAAATGATGGGGTCATTGTTTATTAACTTCCTTGTATGCATTTCATAAACTAGTTACAGTTGCATCCCGCGTGAAGACACCACTTTACTTTGTCAGCAGCTCCAATATATTTTTTTTCTAAAAAACAATAGGTATGTACAAAATATAACATAATAAATAATATATACAGAGCATTAGCTAACTGAGCTCAACTGGGCTGCAGACGGTGTTGAGAGTATATTAAACAATGGAGTCTGATCGCTCTCTGCTGTACAAAGTACGTAGTGACACAATTTATAAATCATCCCGAGCATCTTTTTCTGAATTAAAAAAGGTTTTCATAACAGTGTACATGAACGCCACTACGGGTATTTCCTCAGATAGCCCCATATCGGCCGAATAAATCGTCCAACTGACAAATCTGTCTACTGCTCTACTCTTCACGTTTTGAAAGATCTGAAATTTGTGTTGAAGGTTCACTTTGCTTCTTGAGAGTAAATCCGTTTCACTGTTGTTCCAGATCCACCCCCGAAGAAGGCGGCCCTGTCCACGACTGTGCCTAAAGAATTCCATTTCAACACAGACACCCGCGTTAAGGCGACTGCTTCATCCAGCACGGCCCACAAGGATGTTGACTTCATCAGTCAGCTCCGCAAACCCTCCTCCCCAGTAAGTTCTTCACACGATCAACCTGATTGAGAAAAATCTCAATCTACACACTTTTGTTGCCTGAATTGTCCACCTGCTCTTACTCTTACCCCCCTCATTCTTCACATTCTTCCCCGCTCATGGATACAAGGAAAACTGGCATAACCCGGTTATCCACTTAACCGGGGTGAGACCATACCCATTTACTGCTGTGCAGTGTAAATGCACTGATTGTCTGAGAGCAAAGTAATAAGACATGATGTACATGCGGTGAAATATTACAACTTTAGACACTAAGAAAACTTTCTTGCACTGTTGTTTTTTCCTCAGGTAAAGGCCATGAAAGGCGCCACGGTACCAAAACCCTTCAACCTGTCGAAGGGCAGCAGGAGAAAGGAGGAGGGGCCCGGTGCCTATGTGTCCATGGCTGAGCAGATAGAGCAGTTCCAGAAACGGACCCCCGACCGCTACCATCTGCGCAGCCGCCAGAGTCAAGAGCGAGGTGGAGCAAGAGATTTCACTGGCTCACTGTTCGCTGCCACATTGTGACTCTGTGCTGAGTAAGTGACGAACATGTGGTTTATTTTTTCATAAGGGCCCTCTCCGGTGAAAGGAGACCACCTGAAGCTCACCCAGCCTCATACCCCACAACTGATGACCCGCCAGAGGGCCCGGCCCCCCACAGTTAAGAGCAGTGCTGACCTGGAGGATGAGGAGGTGGACAAACTTCACAAGTAAGGGTCTTTACTTCAGGACATCATCAGGGTTCTGTTGTAACGTTCTTTAACTGGGGGTCAAGCTGCTTCCTGCTGCCAGGACTCTCCAGGAAATGAAACTGCCTCTTGTGGTGAACTGATTTATATGAATCACAACCCTTCACACACGCTCAGTTTAGTGATCTGCTCACACTGTTCATGTTGGCTCTGTCAGTGTAACAGGCTCTTCCTGGACTTCATTCCATGTGTGTGGTGCGATAGAGACGCCATTGAGTAATGTTGTGATCTAATTACAGGTTTAAATTCAAGGCTCTGGAGCTGAACAGGAAAATATTGCAAAGTGCAGAGGAATTGAAGAAGCCAGCGGTGAAGGAACCCACAGTACCTGAAGGCTTCGCGCTTCAGATTGAGAAAAGGCTCCAGGGGAGACAAGCTTCCAAGAAGCCAGAGGATGGTGAAGAGAAGCCACACAGCTTTAAATCCCAGCCTCTGCCCAGAAAGATCCTGGAAGGAGTAGTGGTAAGTTAAAATCCTGCGGCCGAGGGTTTACACCAACACTGACTCGGTTCTTGTTGAAGTTCTTCACAGAGAACGTGTAATGAAATGTAGTGAAGAGGATTTCCTCCTCCACAGGGACTCCCTGAGAAGAGAGTTCTGCATCCGACTGTTCCAGAGTCTCCAGCTTTCGCCCTGAAGAAGAGGGTTCGTGTGGATCGCAAAGTGGAGGAAGTGAGGACACAGTTTTTATCTTAACTCATTAGGGATGGGCTCGAGTAGTAAATTCCAAGATCGAGGGATCGCATCAATTCCTCGAGGGCCAATCGAATACTCGTTTTTCTAAATCTATTTATAGAACGCAATGCATCTTTCTGCAGGAAAAAAGATGCACAGCAATACAGCCTACCCGACACGTAATGCTTATTCTAAATCAAGACAGTCACGTTACCCTTTAAGGATTTATGTTTCACAACTTCAAAAAAAATCTAATTAAATTTGCGGGTCACACTTTACTTAACAGCCTTGAACGGTAAAAAACAAGGGCTTAACACCAAAAATTGTTTGTTGTTAATTGTTTTTCTGAAAACCTAAAATGAATTAACTTCTTGCTCAGTAAAACGCACATGTCAACGTGTTCGGGAGACGAGCAAGAGTGCATGATCAGTCCTGCTGCAGAGAAGACGCGCTCCACTGGCACAGGTGACTGATACGTGAACGCACAGTGGTTTTTGTACCAGATATCCACCACTCCAGTGGCTTTTGCGAATGCATGGCTCTCTGAAATGAGCGTCATTTCTCCCCCAGCTCTCTCCACACGCCCGGTTCTTGTGCCGCTCCCCCGTTCTACTCCGGTCAACGGGGAAGCTCTCGCTCGCTGCTGTGCACCCATGTTGCCTATGCCAAGAACCGGCCCTGCCCTCCATGTTGTCTGGGCCTTCCGTGTTATTGACCCGGTCGTCTGTCTCGTGTCAGGTCAAACAGCCCTCACCAATCAAAGCCCCCCCAGTGCCTCACTTCGGCCTCCCCTTCCAGCCACGACTACCAGAGAAGCACCACGTGGAGGTCTGTCCTTTCTCCTTCGAAGAGAGGGAGCGAGAGAGGAGAGTACTGAAGGAGAAGAGGCTGGAGGAGAAGAGGAATGAAGAGGTGAGTGTCACCTCCTCAGCTGCTGGCTCTTTACTCTGGATACCTGAGAGCAACGGTCCGACCACTTTCCTCTGAACGTTTCCAGGTGGCTCCGTTCAAGGCCCAGCCGCTGCCACACTTTGACACCGTGCTCCTCCCGGAGAAGAAGACGCTGGAGCCCACGAAGCCGGAGCCCTTCAGACTGCTCCTGGATGAGCGGGGAGCTGTGAAGAGCAGTCGCTGGGAGCAGATGGTAAGACGGGATCTGGACCTGGACGCACACCAGCAGTTTTTATTCTCCACAGCGTCGGAGCTGTAGCATGTGACTTTGTCTGTGTGTTGTAGGTGAAAGAAGAACAGAAACAACAGGAGGAGGCGGTGACATTCAAAGCCCGGCCCAACACAGTCACTCACAAAGAGCCCTTCCAGCCCAAAAAGCAGGAGCGGGCTGCAGCAGGTAGGGACAACAAGAGTTGCCAAGAAAACCTCTTTAATTTCAGTTCGCAACCTCGTCGTCGACTGTTCGGTACGGTAGGCGTACATAACCTATATATCGCCATCTTCTGACGAAACTGGTCTAGTTTATTTGCTCTGAAGCAGTTAATGGAAACGCCTGAAATTCGCATTTTCTTTAGTCTTCTTCTTAGTTCGCTTAAAATCCTGAAGCTGACGTGAAACGAAGGATCGGGCCTAGTTCAGTGCTCAGTAAAGCTGATACCGACCGTTGAGATCGGATCAGGACATCTTAGTGTTTCCTGAACCGCTGGAATCATCAGATGATAAAACTTGCAGGATGCTCTGTGCTTCAGAATAAACTCTGCCTCATTGATTTATATTAATTATTATTAAATAAATTCTTTGGCCAGAATAATTTGATGAAAATAACATACGCCTCTTTGTAGTTTGATCACATGCGTCTGGTCTGTGACAGTGACAATCTGCAGTCGTCTGCTCTGAGGCTCGTTCACTGCCGTGTAACTCACTATGCTCCCGCTGCCTTGACGATATCTGTCACTACTCTTCAGAAGTCCTTCACTCTTCCACAGCGGTGGAGGCCTTTGAGCTGCTGACAGAGCGACGCGCCCGCGAGCGGCAGGAGTACGAGCGACTGGCCAGTGAGAAGGAGGCTCTCAGGGCGCTCATGGAGGAGGGGAAGAGACGTGAGGAGGAGCAGCGACAGAAAGAGGAGGTCGCCATGCTGCGGCAAGAACAGGTGAATGTCAAACACCACACGGTTCATCATGAGAGGAGAGTGAGGAGTGAAAATACAGTTTGATGTGGCAGCAGTGTAGCTGGATTCTGAAATCTATAATCTACATCATGGAACTGTCATATTTACTACTGAGAAACCACCGCTCACATGAATGTTGTGTACATGAAACATGTTTGTCTTGTAGAAACTGTCTGTGTGACTCACGCTCTTCCTCTGTGTTTCCTGCAGGTTCACAAGGCTCGGCCCGTCAGACACTACAAACCTGTAGACGTGAAGAAGAGCGACGTTCTTCTCACGGTCCCACACTCTCCCAACTTCTCTGATCGATTCCGCATGTGATACAGAAATCTGAGCTTTCAATTCCTTTGCCATCAGATTGCGTCTCTACACTTGTACATAGACTGTATATTTGAAACCACTGAAGCAGTTTTCTTTTTCCTGTTGAGTATTAGATTTTAACAACGTACTGATTAATCTTACCTGCTCTTTTTGCTACATTAACTCTTAAATAAAGGTCATCAAATACCAGTCCTGTTTATCGACATTCATTTTTGAAAATTGACGAGGAACTTGTAATGATGTATAACTCCAGTTTAACACAGGCCTGTACTAGGGAGCAAGGCGACTGGCTTATCAGGTTAACTTCAGGAGTAACTGTGACATTGGGGTGTAACTTCCTGATTAACCCGATGTTTGCTGCCATGGTAATATGTCGGACTCTGTAGTTTTCTCTGGACGCCTGCCGTACAGCTGCTTGTCGAGATAACCGTGTTAGCTTCGTAGATTACTGGCGCACTTTATTGGAGAGAATCTGGTCTGATGCGGAGCGACGGCATTCATCCTTCTTTGGATGGTGTAGCTCTCAAATTATAAAAACCTAACCCCTACCTTGACCGTCAAAACCGCGACAGTCCAGAGTTGCAGTCTCACACTCTTCTCTGCGCTTCTATTACTGAAGTAAATAAGAGTTGTGATTCATACAAACCTCATAAAAAAAATACAACTCCAATAACTGAACCAAAAAATAGAACGATTTAAAATTTAGATTGAAGCTACCAAATATTTGTTAGTGAATGATCTCATAACAGATCATCACATTGATTTATTCTATATGACTGAAACCTGGCTACAGCCAAAGGAATATGTTTCAATCAATCAACACTTACTTACAGTATTACAATTTTCCAATCAGACTTATTGCTCAACCCTCGACCTGAACATAGTTTGAACTCATTTGAAAGCCTAACTCTTATGCTCTTACACCAAGCTGGAAATGTGAAAAACCAGTTATTCTAGTCGTATATCGGCCACCAGGCCCTTATTTTGAATTTCTATCTGAATTTTCTGACTTATCTGAGTTGGTGTTTAGCACAGATAAAGTCATTAGAGTGGGTGACTTCAACATTCATGTGGATGTGGCCAACGACAGTCTTAGTTCTGCCTTTAATTCTCTGTCCGATCACTTCTTAGTTACATTTGACTTCTCGATTATTAACTTTACTGAATTTGGAGAAAAGTTCTATTACAACAGGTGTATATCAGAAAACTATAATTAATTCAAGGAAAATATTTAATCGTTATTTACTCCACTGTCACGTGTCAATGGTGCGGGATAGTTATCAAAACTTTACTCCCAAATTGACTTGTGGTTGACAGGACAGCAGCCTCACTATGTTCCACACTCAACACTGTCGCCCCTCTGAAAAAAAAGACCGTTAAACAGAGGACGATAGCTCTTTTAGATCCTATTCCATCAAGGCTATTTAAGGATGTATTACCTTTAATTAATAATTCCATATTAGATCAGATCAATTTATCTATATTGACAGGCTATGTACCGAAGGCCTTTAAGGTGGCAGTAGTTAAACCTCTGCTCTAAAAACCGACTCTGGACCCAGATATCTTAGCTAACTATAGACCCATATCAAACCTCTCCTTTATCTCTAAAATCCTTGAAAAAACTGTTGCTAACCAGTTATGTGACTACTTACACAGGAATAGTCTGCTTGAAGACTTTCAGTCAGGGTTTAGAAAACATCATAGTACAGAAACAGCACTACTGAAGGTTACCAACGACCTTCTCATGGCCTCAGACAGTGAATATGTTTCTATTCTCGTCCTTTTAGATCTTAGTGCTGCATTTGATACCATCGATCACAAAATTCTGTTACAGAGACTAGAACACATTGGAATTAAAGGAACAGCACTAGAAAGGTTTAAGTCCTACTTATCTGATAGATTTCAGTTTGTTAACGTTAATAACAAATCTTCCATTCATACAAAAGTGAGTCATGGAGTTCCACAAGGTTCTGTGCTGGGACCGATACTTTTCACACTCAAAACCGCTCAGGTGTTTGCTGAACCATCTCTCAAGTGATGCTGCTATAGGCCGAGACTGCTCGGGGAATTCCCATCATGCATCTCTCTGCCCCATGTATTTACATTTCGTGTCACTAACTGTGTTTCTCTCTCTCCTAGTGTATCTCTGACTCCAGAGCTGCAGGATCAAAATGCACTATAAAGATAATAATGATAACAGAATTTAATCTTTAAGTGTAAGTATTATTTTTGTAATTATAAGTATCAGTCTGGTAGAAATTAGAGCAACGGTTATACAACTGTTCTCTCCTCTCCTCCTCTGTCCCCCATTTTTCATAATACTGTATGATGTGCAGTTCGTAGGCTGGGTACATTTTATGAGATTACAGGATTTGCGGTATAGGGATATGCAGAGGATCAGAGATGGGTTTTAAGACGTGACTAAAAGGTGGTGAGGGAGTCGGAGTCACGGATCTCTTGGGGGAAGGAGTTCCAGAGCCTGGGAGCAGCCCTGGAGAAAGCTCTGTCCCCAAAGCTGCGGAGGTTGGTTTTGAGGGTGGAGAGGAGACCGGCAGAGGTGGATCTGAGGGACCGTGTGGGGGATTTGGTGCTGAGGTAGATCTGGGTGTCGTTGGCATAGCAGTGGAAGTAGAGGTTGAAGTGGCGGAGGATGTAGGTGATGAAGAGGAGGGGGCCGAGTACGGAGCCTTGAGGAACACCTTGTGTGACTGTGGCTGTTACAGAGGTGTGATTGTGGAGAGATGAAATGGGATCTGTTGGTGAGGTATGACTGGAGCCAGCTGAGTGCAGTACCTTCGATACCGAGGTCTTTGAGTCCGGTGAGCAGGATGTCATGGCTCACGGTAAGAGCATTGACCCTGATTTGTTGCCAGGGGGACTTATCTAAATTTATTGTCAAAATGAAGTAAATACTGATCACTACAGTTTCATAGTTGAAGACTCTAGGGGCTTTTGTGAGAATATCTTCATTCATAGTTCACACAGAAGTGGAAGCGTCTGCGTTCTTATCATTGATATATGATAAAACTATATAATGTGTTGCCAACAAGCCTCCCTGGCTTTACAGTTTTACATTGCAGATAAAATTTCTTTGAAATCTTCGAATCCCCTCAGAGTCAATGTGACATCATAACCACCTTTTTAACTCCACGTCAGGCAGCCGGGGTTCGTCAACCACGACTTTCTTTGTTAATCCCAAGTTAAATCAGAGTAGGTTAAATTCCTTTCATAGTACAGGTCTCAGCCAGTGTGTTACTGCTGCTGTGGAGACACAAACTGGAACGGAGTCGACTGAGTGTTGCACACACACACACGGTGAACTTTGCATTTGTGTTTGCAGTGACTACTTCACGGTAACAAGCACAGAGTGGGAGAAATGGACACTTGAGTAAAGAGTGTCTTACCGCAGGTTGACTGTAGAGCAATCCAGAAGAAGATGAGGAAACGTTGATAACAACATTTCCAGACGTCACCCAAACAGCAGCAGGATGTGAACCATGTGAACCACAGACACTTGGTGCAAGAGCGAGTTACAGATTCATATTAAAACATCTCCAGTGTTTTTTTTCCTGTTTCAAAGCAAACACACCTCAGTGGTGACAGTGATGATGTCACCGTGGCTGAGACACTGACATCAGTCCACATGGAGCCACTTCTTTAATGTGAGTCATAGCTGGTTCAATATTAGTTCATTCATCACTATTTATCTGAAGTGGACGTGAGCGCAGGCGGTGTGTGTTGTTTGTGGCTGCTCTCGTCCACAGTTTCATGTGAAGCTGCTCTGGTCAGAGAAGAAGGTAATGTCCGTCTGTGTTAAGCTGAGTTCTCTGTTTCTCATTCGGACAAAGCTGATCCTGCCGAAGCGGAACAGTTCAATCACAGCTCAGACTCGTCGGTTTGGTTCACTGTTTTATTCAAGTGTATTTAAAGTACAGCAATGGCAAAAAAAAAAAAAGACAGGTGTGTGTGAATATGTTGCTCAAACGATAAACTGGCATGAGTGAGTACAGAAAATACTTGAAATCTCTCAAAAGGCCATGAAACTGCAGATGTCCAAAGCTAATGGAGTGTGTTTTAACAAATTCAAATTTACAAAAATAAATAAGAGGCCTACAGGCTTAAGAGTGTGTAAATTCAACAAAGAACCACAAAAGACGTGATCTGGATGTAAAAAGGCACTTTGTCAAATTCAACACAGACGTTTTTACCAAAGCATCTAAAAGGTCAAAGCTGAGCACCTGGTGATTTCCTGAGAGACGTGGAGCTTGAAGCGCAACAGGATCCACACCACACACTCCAGACCCCCCAAAAACTACTCTGTATTTAAAGATGCTGACAACAAACTGTCACCGTGGCAATGGAGAAAAAAGTAAAGCTCTGCATAGTGTCCAGGTTTGATACGTGCTCATTCCACATTAATGAATAAATACTGCCTTGGTACCAGAATCCAGAGAATGAAGCTCTGTAGCAGAAACAGAGCAGGGGCATATTCCTGGAACCAAAATCACCCCTGACCAGCTTTCATGGGCCCCTGGAAGTGTGGGGCCCCCTTGATCAAACAGACACCAGTCCTGCGTTAAACATAACTCAGTTGAAACAACATGAAAAAAAACATTAAGGGAAATTCTGTCAGTTGATAATGTGAAGTTGTGCATATTCCTAAAACAGCTGCCAATTAGTCAAATGATGACAAACCAACTGGCACACAGTGAAGTGGGGCTTATTAATAGGGGGTCGACCGATGTGGCTTTTTCCGGGGCAATACCGATTATAACCGATTATTTCAAACAGAGAAAAAGTGTCAAAAGGCTTCAAAAGTTAGAATAATACAAAATCTAAACAAAAAACTTCCTTATAGCACATTTAAAGCACAACAAACATGGACGGAACATCGATGAAGTCCAGTGAGTCGCGCCTGCGGCTGCATCAGAGCCAAAGTAGCACCTTTTAAAAAGAAATGATCCAATCGGCTTAAAAAATGGCCGACACCGGTAATCATAAAACTGTTGAATATTGGCTCTGATAATCGGTCGACCCCATACTTACTAAACCCCGGGGCCACTGCCCGACCTGCGTGGATGGTAATTCAGCTTTGACCACAATAATGACACTGCTGGTTCCGCTCACGTTCATATTGACGGACGACGCCTGCGGCCCGCCGGTCACAGAAGCTTGTGTTTCTGTGGAAATAGATTCATCTGTGAGGGTTTGAATGAAGTGATCCTCTCCTCTAACCTGGTCAGAATATGTTTTCCTACTTTGTGTCTCATTCCATCATAGGATTCCGATACTCTACTGCTGATGAAGGTTGATCAGAGTCCCGATGACTTCTCAAGGCGAGACACAAACGACTATGTTTGGCATTAAAAAAAGAAAGAAAGAAAGAAAATGAAATGACAGAAAAGAGATGGTCACCACTCCAGATCAGAGAATACAGAGCAGCTGAGATGGACCACGTGTGTCCCGTTTGGTCTGGACTAGCTGGTGGGGGCGTCGCCGTCTGTGGGAGCTCAGGGGTCCACAAAGGACACTGCGATGTAGCGGACGCCGGCGGTGGTCGGCAGGCCTTCGTGGTAGTGGGTGAGGCGGCCCGGGTGCATGAGGGCCCAGCCTTTACGGGGAGCCTCAACTGAGCAGTCGTAGCGGAGGAACCTGCAGCCGCCGCCCTGCGGGCACAGCACGACGCGCGTTAACGTTCAGCCGGAGGGTGCGGGTGGTGGTTTTGCTTGTTTTTAGCCCTTTTTGAACAACGTACTTGAACTGATTTTTAAAATAAAATGTTAGTTGACAAAGTGTTGAACGTGTGCATTTTTTTAGTGGGTTTGCCCAAGTTTACTTAAACTTTCGATAACTTCTAGCACCGTTCAGAATGGTTGCGATACTACACACTACCCACATACCCCTGGGGTACAAGTATATAAGGGTCCTGGTTCTGTTCATCCTGACTCACTGCCTCTCAAGCACCAGCCCCTTTGGCCCCTGACTAAATGAATGCCCTTGTTTAAATATGGCCCATGATGGCATCCATTTTCAATTACAACAAGTGATGTAATGTCCGAAAGCTGCATTTGAGTTCTAATACTTTGAGACCACACAAGCATCTGCCCTTCCCTCTTCGACTTGCCTCATTACAGCCACCACAATTTACGCACGTCAATCGAGTTTCCTGCAAAACAGCAATCGGGGCTACGTTTGACTATTGTGACTATACTGTTCGAAAAGCCTCAACATTGTTTGTCACTGTTGGGAAAATTAAAAGCGTTGGCTGGGTGATGCTGATAAATTATGTCGTTTCAAAACTACGCTAAATATTTTACACAACATAAAACTTTGTGTTTCGCTCCGTTGTTCCGTTGCAGAGCTGTGTGCAGCGCTCTTTGCAACGCTGTCGCTCAATCTCTCGTTCACTCGCACACACATGCTTGTGTCGGTGAAACAATGTTAAAACATCCAGATATTTGGTTACTTGACCCTTTATATGAACATTCTCCTACATCCGAATTCAGCACTCAGCGTTTATTGTTATTAAATCTGGTCTATCTGTACAACAGAGTCATGTCAGACTGCAAACACTCTTTAACACTGACAATGTTCTCCTACATTCATCACTTTCACCTCCTTGTGGGCCTTTATTGTGATGGACCTGCATGAAGTGTTGACTTGGAGGCAACTACAAATCATTAAATAAATAACAATAATCAATATTAATTGTAAATGAACATCAGTTAAACGGAAGAGTGTATCTGACATGTTGCTGTGCAAATTGACATTATTGTACACTGAACTTGAGCTGCCTGTATTTATTGGAGCCTGCCCTGACAGTAACATCAGCTTTTATTTGACAAGTAAGCGACATGTGATTTCTAGTTAATGGCCTTTAACAAGCAAAACCACTGGTGTTGTCACTGATCAAACACTGTATATACTAAACCTCAAACATGTTAATGATGATATAGGAAATTCACTATTATAATATACCATCTGCAGAGCTTCACAACTCAGAGAAACAACATTGATGCAACAATGAACACACAGCTCCTGCTCCAGCTGTATGTGTCATGCAAAGAAGACAGAACGTGACACACATGGAAAGTTTGAAACACCAAGGATGTAGATGAACATGCCAGAAATATGACGACATTCCATTTTCAATGATGATGAGGAGGATTTCAGCATCATGCTCCATCAGACCTGAGCTCTTCTATGTTTATGTTCACCTTAAACCCTAACCCTTACTAATGAGTGATTTGTTTGAGGTCATTTCATAAAGGGAGATTGATGTAGAATTGATCTAATATTATCAAAAATATCCTGGTAATAGTATTCTAGCACTTTGAGATTGCTTTTAGCAATGAAAAGTGCTCTTTAAATGAAATTTATTATTATTATTATTATTATTATTATTATTATTATTATTCATTTCTATGTTTTTTTGTGGCAATTTACAGCCATTGTGGCGTTGTGCCCCACAGAATTAACCAGACTGGCTAAAAGTTGTATGTGCAATGTAGAGACCTCCGCTGGTGGGGACTAAACTTATCCCCCCTGGTGCTACTTCACCAACAAACCATCTAAATACCTGAAATAGACATTTTTAAACTAAGTAGAGCGTGTGCAGTGCAGTGTAAACCTCCCTTGCGGACATGTTTGATAATAGGTCCTAGCCTAAAGACATCTACATGACCGTATTCAGTCCTAATCATAGCGCCGCCTACGGCACACAGGGTATGACATGCTTTATACTCTCATGTGCTCCTTCTAACGGCGGTAACTGGAGAGTCAGATCGCCATGACTTGCAGGTTTAACTTAACTGTTTCTTGACAAAAGCCTCCAACAACTGTGTTGTCTCAGCAACACAATTAAAGGGGCAGTAAGCGATTGTGGAGCAATACACGTTTGTAACAATCTGTGAATATTTCCTCACGGTCCGCTAGCTGTGCGCCGGGAAAAAAATCGGGGTTTCCGGCTCAGCCCAGGTGCTATAAATCGAAAGAAACCAAAAGAGCACTGTGTGTTCAGGTTGTACACATCACTCACGACACCTTATGAGACGCGTGAGGTCTCGGCCTAGTGGTTAGTGTGTCGGTCTCCCATACTCGGGGTCACAGCCCGGCCAGGAGAGTAAAATCACATCAACAAAGAGAGAAACAAGGTTTCTCCAAAATCGCTTACTGCCCTTTAATTCTGACCTCAGCTCTGAAAAATGATTGATGAAACATCCACTCATACAGCCCCAGCGGATGCTTTGCTTACCAATTCTCTACATGTTTCCTGGAAAGAGAACAATAAAGACTGGTATGATTAAAACTAATGACTTCCATTTAATGGCTGATGAGACCCAGAGTCTTTTAGTCAGTGAACGTCAGCTGACAGTGCAAAACATGTTGAACCACATAGGCGTATAACCCTTTGGGTGATGAACTAATACTGAATGAATATCAACTTGGGGTGTGAAGTCTGTTTTCTCTACAGTTAATTCCAAAGGACATTGTTAGGAAATGAATGACCCATAAAAAACAAACGTCTCCTCTCTGAGTATGTTAGTTTTGATATTTGGTCTGTTTGTTTTAAATTTGTGGGTTTTCATTTCCTAATATGAAAGGATACTACTGGCCACACACATTGTTAAAAAACATACACATGAATAATCTGTATGACAGTGTGATTTTACTGGGCCACACTGATGATTTATAACTGCCTCATTCAATGTCCAGATACAAGAGAACGTTTCAAACTGTTTGACCAACGACAACACTACGTGTCCTGATGTCTTACGTTCCCTTTACAGAAACAGCTGCTTATGTTTCCTACAACCGACATAACTGCCCTAAATCCTCTGAAAAGCAAAAGGCAAATGGTTTTAGGTCAATATCTTCCATGAACACTTGTGTGTGTGATGGGATTATACGTGGGATAAATAACATTTGCGTGCTGCACTGTGAGTTTTTTATTTTATTTTTCAGAACGCAGTCAAAGCTGTGGGAAGCGTCAGACGTACCAGCGTTTGAACACACTCACCTGGTAATCAAGGCCCACTTGATTGAGTGCAATGTTTATAGTGAATGTGGAGGCGTCGTGGTGTGGCTTCAGAGATGGCTGCTCGTCGGGCTTATATCTAACTACAAAGGCCAAGTCAAACTGAGCCTGCAAACACACAGACAGACAGAAAGGAGTCATGCAGGCATTCGCAGAGAAACCCCCCCCGGGTTGTCAGAGGCAGCCCCCTTTGCAGCTCCTGCTCAGTAAAGACAAGCATCAGCTTCGGTCCTCCTCCCAGCATTCACTCCCAGAGGTGAAGCAGAGAAGCGGAGAGAGAGAGAGAGAGGAGCCGATCCCCTGCATCGGGTCACGTAGCTTCTATTACCTGCCAGCTCCCCCTCATTTACCTGGTAGTCAGTGCCTTTGCTGTTGAGAGCTACGTTAATAGTAAATGTGGAGGCGTCGTGGTGAGGCGTGAGCAGGGGCTGCTCATCGGGTTTGTACCTCACCACAAAGTTCAAGGGGGAAGAACACTGATGAGAGAAGACATGTTGGTGAGCAGAACACACACACACACACACACACACACAGTAGCAGCGGCACAGGGGCCGCGGGAGGGGAGCAACCCATGTCGCTCTCATTTTCTATGGATGGACGACATGACCGCTCCCATGAAGACAAAATATCTGGATCAGTAGAGGACAGAAACCTCCCTCCTCCGATTTAGCAGACGGGACATTGGCCAAGCTAAAAAGTCAAAGTAGACGCCATATATATATATATATACACAGATATAAAAAAGGTGTCTACATTTATCTGTTAAGTTTGGTGGGGACTGGTCAGGATGGGATACTGTGGCTCCATTTTCATACGGTGAGAGGAAGTGGAAACATACAGTCACTGGTCTTCACACGGTCCTCAGCATCGTAAATGATTCATCAGTTATCAAAATTGCGAGCGATTTACACCGATCAGCCATAACATTATGACCACTGACGGGGGTTAGGCAGCGAGTGAATATTTTGTACGGGCACACGGGCCTCAGAAGTGGACCACAGACCGTCTGAGGAAGATGACCTGGTCTGATGAAGCACGCACGTGCTTCGCTTACCTGTGGAAGAGATGGCACCGGGATGCACTATGGGAAGGATGCAAGCTGGCGGAGGCAGTGTGATGCTTTAAGAAACCTGCTGGGAGACCTTAGGTCCCGCCATTGATGTGGATGTTACTAGGACACGTACCACCTACCTAAGCACTCGGTCGAAGTGTTGTTCCCTAAGGACAACGTGCCCTGCCACACTGCAAAAAAGGGTTCGGTAAATGGTTTGAGGAACACAACGAGTTCAAGGCTTTCACTTCCCGTGAATCACCTTCAGAGGTTCAACGGATCAGAGCTCCTGTTGGCGGCAAAAGGGGGGAACTAGACAATATTAGACCAGTGGTCATAATGTTACGGCTGATGGGTTTAAATTCTGTCAGCTCTGGTCTGATCACAGAAATTCTCTCGACAGCATGGCGTCAACAATCACTGCATTTTGATACAAACAACAACAAACAACACAACAACTTATAACGATAAAAAAAGGGTTAAAACAGCAAAAACATTCAACCAAGTCATAAAAGAGCATAAGTCTGGTGACAGTGTGTGAATCAAAGTCTGATTCCTGCCTCCCCAAATACTTACTCCAGAGCCAGAACTGGATTCATCCGCAGCTGGATATGGTGATTATAAAGTAGCAAAGTGGGTGAGGCCACAGGTTTCTGTACTTTAAAGTTGTCTATAAAGAATATATTAAAAGGTTCACAATTTTCCACGTGTCTTAAAACAATAGTCGGGCGTCGCAGTGTTACCTGCCAGACACCTGACATCGACTATTATTATTATTATTATAAACAACTTCTGAAACTTTGAATGGGAAACGTGGTACGAGCACTACAAGAACATTAACCCTGAGGACGAACAAGGACAGTCACTTTATAGGGTTAGAAATCATCCTTCGACCACGAGGGATTCGCTCTGAGGACTTACCTTGGTGTAGTAGCCGGGGTACATTTTCTCTGTGATCGGTGCAATGTACTCCACTAAGAACTTATGCCATTCCTTCTCAAAGTTGATTTGGTTCATGTGGATGTCAATGGTGGGGACATTCTCATAGCCACCTTGGATCCTGTTGTCCTGAAAACACAAAAATGAAACTTAACGTCTTAGAATCTTAATAAAACAGAAAGATTATCTTTCAGCATCTCTGATGTATAATTTCACTGTGCAATCCTGTTCACACTGTATATATGCTGTTTCCATTTTATACAGTGTTTTTATATTTTAGCTTTGGTTACTTACTTATCACGTTTTCACTCATGTATCTATCAAAGCATTATCTTACCTCATCTGAAAAACCTGACAGTCTATCTTGAGAATCTGCCAGGATGGAAGAAGATGAACGACAATGACAACGTACCACAACGCCTCCTCCAGACCACTTCCCAAAGTGTTCCATTTCCTCCACGAGGTGGTTACAGGCTACGTCGGAGAAGATTGGGAACCAGTAGACATCTGGACATGGCTGGTGGACAGGGGACACAGCGCTGAGTCATCACTGAGGGACATTATGTATACAGCGCCACACCAGTAAAATGAAGTGTTTCCATCTGTGCGCAGGATGACTCACAGTTTCTATCAGCTTGTCTTTCATGATGTGAGTGTAGTTCTCGTGGATGTAGCGTTCCTGCCAGTCCTGAAACACACAAACACACACACACACACACACACACACACACACACACACACACACACACACACACACACACACACACACACACACACACACACACACACACACACACACACACACACACACACACACACACACACACACACACACACACACACACACACACACACACACACACACACACACACACACACACACACACAGTTTTAGAACTACGTTCAGAAACAGAGCCGGGTGTCGCCCGTTCCGTTTCCGTCCCCTCTGACTCATTCTTCTTTTGACCCCTCATCCCTTCATCACATCACATGTATTTTCTCGGATTAGACACTTTTAAAGTATTTTCATGTTGTGTTTTACTTCAATAAGGTTATGGTTATGGTTATGGTTATGGTTAGGGTCATCGTAAGGGTTCATTATCATTGCAGACTAAGGTTAGCTTCAAACGACAACTTTTTTCAAACCTATTAAAATTTAAAACATATTGGTTTTTAAAATATTTGGTTTCTCTCTTCTTTCATTTGAATATCTGCCACTGTCAGAGGAAAGAAAACTCCGGAGCAGAAGGTGCCGATGATGCACCTATTACACTGGTCGCCAAGCAACCATTAAAAACGACGAAGAAGAGTGTACAACCGATCACGTAGCGATCTCTTCCTGTTCCTCTCTACATCAGGACATCAGGTCACAGATCAAATGATACGACCACAGAGTCGATCACCGATATTATGCTCACGGGGCTCTGGTAACATGTATACTTATCAACCACCTTGTGCTTATATACTTCTAAAACAACAAATATTTAAACATACATTGGGTTATTTTTGAATAACATTATAAAAATACTTCTCAAGATGAAGTTATAAGGATTATACATATCCTACCATCATAATCCTACTGATCTAATTACTGCTACTGCATAGTCAATAGGCAGCACATCCTGCACCTCCCCCTCACTAGTCACATGAACAGCTGATACATTATCAGATATCTCGTCAAACAGAGTGTCTCACCAATGGGTTTTCAAAGATCTGCCACAGATCATTATGAAGATGGCTGGTCTGATAGTTCTCTGTCGACAGGATACGACCGAAACTGTGCATGTTGGACACGTACATGAAGATTCCCTGAAGAAATTTTTAAAAAACATTATTATCATGGACGATTACACATTCACAATTATAAACATGAGTTTTTGATTAGATCTTCAATTATTCATTGCAAAAAAGCACCATTAAGAGTAACACAGGGACAAAACTCAATCTATCCTATATGTGCAGTTATGATTCTGTTCATATACAGCACATTTACGTTCAGATGCAGGTGTAATGTGGAACCTCTCTCTCTCTTCCACCCACCTTGTTGCGTGCCTTGTGGCAGAACGCCATGTCGGGGTCCAAGATGTGCGAGGTGAACAGCTCGTTGTCGGTGAGCTCCGAGCGCAGGACGTCGGCCTTCACCAGGAACACTTTGGACACGTACGGAACATTCCACACACCCCTGACAAACGACACAGTCTCCGTCAGTTTTAACACCAGCACAGACTGCACTAAAACACATTCAATTCTCAAAATTTGAATCGAATGTTTCATAAGAATATTTCATTATATTTTAATGTTTATATTTGCGTCTGTTAAGTTATGTTCCCTACATATCTCTCACTGTATTTTATAATCACTGTGCGTATATGCGAGGTTCTGTAAGGGCGACATTGGCTCTTCAGTCTCGACTGTCAACAAAACGACTGTTGCAAAACACATTGCTCAAATCTTACAGAAATGAAAACTTGAAATTTGCTGGGCTTACTAGGATTTTTAAATGAAGTGTGTGGTAGAAAAAGCGCTTTGTCTAGAAGCCTGTAAATGTCAGTAAATGTACTGTAAAGCGCTATAAGAGGTCAATAAGACTACAAGTCATATATAAATGCAGTCCATTAAATAATTGTTCTAAAAAATGATGAGTTGACACACCTGTAGGTCATTTTCTTCAAAACTCGATTAAAAACAATCTAATGTAGTAAGTTGCCTTGAAAGTTTTCCAAACCTCTTCATTTTTGCAGTAAATGTTTATGCCACTTACACTCGGCGTCCTTGAACGATGTCCACGTAGTCCTCCGACCGGGCGTAGTAGCCATCCGCGCTGAGCGCTCCCCAGAAGTTGCTCCACAGACGACCGTCTCGAGTTATCATCGGCGCCACGATAGGACTACAGAACGACGGAAGGAGTGTTATCATATCTCTTTATGTCACCAAAGACAGTGATTAAGAATGTAACAAGAGACAGACTCTGTGCGGTTGTGAATGGAGCAGCCCCAAGACATCAGACAGTGCAACATTGTCATTGTTGATTTAGGATTGATAAATATACTTGCAGGTTTTGTTCAATGAGGATTTTGAGCGTGTTCTCATTCTTTAAGACCACTTCTATGTCCAGGCTGAAGAAGTAGTCGCAGTCCTCGTCCTTCCGGCACATATCACTTAAAGGAGGGAAAGACGCAGACAGATCAGCATGTTACACTGGAACACACTCACTGTGAATTTCAGCAACCAATGGCTCTCTAACACTGTGGTCATGACAACGGTACCCCACTCAGAGGTTCCCACAAATACGTTTTGGATAGAAAAATAGAAAGATATTCCTAGTAGCCGCTGTATTACAATTATCATTTATATTTACTTTAACGAAAAGGGATGAAAGTATCAAAGTCTTAAATGAACTTTAAATTTAAGATCTCCTCCAGACATGTTCTAAAATGTATACTGTACACTCATGTGTATGTTGCCTCAACCACAAACTTCAGTTACCAAGTTAAAATAATAATCGATTCATTTGTTCAAGTAGTTCTTATGTTCTTAAATTCTCTGATTTCAGCTTCTTAAAAGTGAACATTTTCTGGTTCTTTGCTCCTCTATGACAGTAAACTAAATATCTAAAACAAAAACATCATCTTGATATTTTGGGAAACACGATGGACCAAACAACTAATCCATTAATTAATTGGCAGATTAAACGATTATGAAAATAATCGTGAGTTGCAGCCCTAATAACGACGTTGTTGTTTCCATCATTAAGTCGGTGCATGTGCAAATATTATATTTCCACAGTTTAACTACAATCCACGAGATGCTTTCTACTCCACTGTTCAGTCTGTTCTCAGTGATTGTGAAATGGAGCCACAGTTTTAGACACTGACAGTACAGAGGACCGACTGTCTTCATGAAAAAAACAGATTCAAAATGAAGACTGAATTAAATAAAACTCAAAACATTAAAGCATGTTCTATTAATATACGCCACTTTATGCCACTCAGTCTCCTAAGAAACATTTTGAACTCATGGAACTCACAAGACCAGGTTGCGGGAGGCAGCTCCATCCGTGTCCGTGACGAGCCTGGCGTCCTGGTAAAGGCTTCCGTGATCCTGCAGGAAAGAGCTGACCTGAGGCTCGTGATGAGCTTCCTGGATGGAGAGGAGAAACACACAGAAGCCAGAAGAATTTCGTTAGCTTTTACAGTTTCCTCTCCGATACGTTATCACGAGCAATGTTGTGCAACCTGTAGGGTGTTTTTGCTTGTGACTGTATTTATATAGAGCTTTTCCAGTCTTATCGAACACCCAAAGCCCTTTACAGAACAAGTCACATAATAAACAAAATATTAGGCATAGCAGATTATTTTGATATACTTTAAAATGTGACTGGAGGGGTTCTTTAAGTGTCTCGCCCAAGGACACTTCAACCTTCTGGTTAGTGGACGAACCTCGGTATCTCCTGAGCCACAGTCGCCCAGTGGCCAAGTTAGCAAAGAGCCTTTATTTTGAAGCACATGACGGGAATTTTTTTTTGTCTTTTCCTCCAATTGTAACTGTATGTGCAATGGTTTTCAGCACAGCTCTAAAATCTGTCTTTTTGCTGATGGGAGAATCTGAGCCACTGCTCTGTCAAATAAAAGATGCAAAAAGCTAATATTTATTAAATCTATTTGGTTAGGGTTGCCATACTGTCACGTCTTTCAAGATCCGTGTCCCGATTCCCAACAAATATCTGTAAAACACTAATATGTCCTGGTTTTGGACAGTCTCTGTCCCGGTTTCATCCAACTGAAATAGCAAAACAATGCAACATGCTTGCAACAATGATTTGTCTGTTTTAACCGAGAGAAAAACATCAGGAGTTTACAGTATTCCTTCGAAGCTTCCAATCATATTAAAACGTGCCATCATAAGCAGTGGGTACAGGCTGGAAGCAGCACTGTTCCGCCGGTCGCAGCCAACTTCCACTGGCCGCTCAGGACGGTACCCTCTGCTTCTCTGTCCTCTCAACACATCGCCATGACCTGAAACAGCCACCAGGGGGTAGATGGACTGATGTGACTGAATGAACCAACATTGAGACAGTTGCAGTTGCTCTGCATCCTTGATAAAAATGATTGTTGAAAAAAAATCAAACCCTGAAAATGTTAATTACAGATTGAAATCCCTGTAGTTTCATGCATTTCTGTTATTTGGTTTACATGTTTATATTAAAATTATAGGCCACTGTGTTGTGTACTGTTTTAGAATAGAAAAAAAAGAAAAGTTGAATGGTTTTTATGGGTTTTTTTTATGTATGGGACACAGAGATACCCCATTTATTTATATATATTTATATTTTTGGGCTTACCTCGTTTTGTTGGGGGGGGGGAGCTGACAAAGAATGTGTGACAGTGATTATAAACAAATTAATATGTTCTATTACACCGATGCAATCCTTGTGTTTTGTGTTTACTGGTGTTATGTAATTACGTTTTTCAAAAATAAAGTATTGGTTGACTTTGGGCGAGACGATTTTTCATATGCTGAAGCGCCATCCATGGTGGTGAATGGGGCGCTGATTAAAACTGAACCACAAGCTCATAAAACGCGGGTTTGCTGTAGGATTACAGTGTCCCAGTTTGGAGGTTTGAAATATGGCCACACTATATTTGGGACAAAACTGTCGAAGCACTACAGTTCCAATCATCCTTTGGGTGAATAAAATGTATACGTATGCAATTATAATTTTATCCTGGAGTCGGTGAGTTTGTTTTGTTTTTAGTCGTCTACTTAGTTTTGATGAATCTGCTCCATTAAAAGTCAAGCTGCATTAGGAAGAATTCATTTACACTGATTCCATCACCCCTGAGTGTTAGATGCACTGTGTGTGTTTAGATAAACTGAACTGTGATTCTTAGAAGAAGTTTTGAAAAAACTCAACAAAAAAACATAAAAGGGTTCGATACACTTCTCTTGACTTGTCTCTAAGTCAAGAGAAGTGTATCGAACTAAAATCCCAAATGTTTTTTCTTTGGCACAGCTCAGCTGTTGACTTTATTATTGTTATCTTGTTGATAGGTGTTGATTGTTCTTATCCATGTGGTGATGTATTTATTTGAATGTACCGTGCATAGGCTTGCTTTCAGATGAAGTTACTTTGCTACAACAGATCCAACCAAGACACTCAACAGGGTTGTTAGAGAGAAGTTGGTGCATTCATCCTGCTCCTGTTACCTGGCTGTGAATGACGAGTTTGAGCCTGTTCTTGGGGTACTGCAGCTTCAGGAGGCGTTCGAAAAACACTGTGACAAAGGGGGAGGGCTGCTGAATGAAGATGCCAATCACCACCAGTGGGTATTCACTCTCCTGTGGGGAAAGAAAACAGGCGTCACGGAGAAATGGGACTTCTGTCACTGATTTTTCTCATAAAACGGATTGAATGCAGTTGTGGAAAATCTTCTTGCCAAGACAACTTGTCGCTCAAGGGGGGTGGTCACCAAGGTAACATACCTTAAGAGCTGTGAGAGGGTGGAGATCGTCATGACACACTGTGCAGCCGGTCTCAAATGTCCACGTGTTGGGGATGTAGTTTCCCAGGTAGTTGATCTGGAGCTGGAAAACAAATACATGTTATCACACCTGACTGGTTTTACATTACAATGCATTCATTTTGCTGACGCTTCTGTCCAAAGCAACTTATGCCGAGTTCACACTATGTGATTTTAAGCCAGATTTTCCGCTCGCCGACAAATCCTGAAGCTGCGGCAAATCGGAGGAAATCAACGTGAAATCGGGGCTCGCAAATCGGCACTCGGTCGCTGTGTGTGAACAAGCGACGATTCGATCAAAGTGAGCCCATCGCTGTGACGTGACAGGCAGTGAATGCATCGACCTCGCTGCCTGTCACTGGACACTTGTTACAACGGAAGTTAAATACAACCACATCAATCACAAAGCTCACTATGTTTTTGCAGTTAAAGCACAGTTTTACTGTTAAAGTGAACAGAAGATCCATCAGGGTGGGTGAGGTGGTGGTGTACATGTTTGATTGACAGCTGAGCCGCCAGAGGCACCAGGAGACTGTAACTAACCTGTGGTGTCGAGGAATGAACGACACAGCTGCGTGTGACTGCAACAAATGTAGGAAACTTTCTAAGCTGGTCATTGTGCTGAAGCTGAACAACTAATCAGCCTTTTTATTGATGTGCCTCAACATATGTGCTCTGTAAATCTGCAAATCACTAATTCACAAAGTCTGAAGTTCTCTCTTCAGACTTTGTGAATTTGATATATTCTGTGTCTTCGGGCTTCGTGGTGGGCTGCAGTCACCCAAAAGAAAGCTATTTATCCAACTGTAGAGATGGAGACCTCATTGCGACACAGCCAATCAAATCTGTCATTAAGCAGGAACATCGGCGTTGCATCTCTAGCAGCGTCATCAGGCTGCTGTGATCAGCAAGAGAAGGGGGAAAGTGTGTGTCGATAGGTCAGTACCTTGGTCGGCCCATTCCCATGGACGATGACGGGCAGGGTGTCGTACAGCACGTTTCTGGCTCGGACCCGAGCATCCTCAAACTTCAGTACCACCTCATCTGGAAACAGATGACAACACACACACAAACACAACTGTAAGAGACAACAGAGACAGCTGTATGCAAAACCCCACAAATGTAGAACTTAGTAAACCTCCCTTAACCATATCTGTGTGGCAGCTAGTGGCACAAGAAACACTGCAGAGGAAGGAGGTACGTCTGCAGGCAAGAACACGGTACTAACAACCAGATAAGTATGAGCTCGTTCATTGGTCCGCCGCTTGCGCATGCGCGTTGTCACGTCTCCTGGAATTCAAAAGATGGCGGGCAACGGCGTAACGTCTCACCTATTTTCTTTGATTTTACACTTTTGAAGCTATTAAATGCTGCTTTTCATTTGGTAACGGTTAGGGTTGTGGTTGTGGTTGTGGTTAGGGTTACACTGCATTTAACATCAAATGACAACTTCTTCCGAACCTATCAAAACGACAGCACGATTATAAAAAAGTCATCACATCTACCGCTCTTCTTTCACTTTTCCGCCACATTTTAATGTCTGCCACTGTCAAGGGACAAAGGGAAAACTCCGGAGCAGAAGGTGCCGATAATGTGCCTGTTGCGCTGGTCGCCAACCGCCATTAAAACGACTAAGTAGAAGAGTTTACAACCAATCACGTTGCGATTTCTCAGCTGGTTGTGGCCCAAGAACATGGCCTCAACCAGAGCTCAGAGATGGAGTGAAGAATGGATTCCATTAACTATCAGTCAGAGAAGGAAAGTGAAGGAGAAAAGAGGTTCTACAACAGGACCAAAGTAGATCCAATTATCCACGAACTACATCAGACAGTGCTTGCAAACTGTGAAATCTACCAACGGGCGGCTGGGGTTGGTGAGAACTGGGAAGGGTACCGAATCCCAGTATTAAACGGGCACCGGGGCTAAAGCATGAAAGACTGTAGCACCGATTAGCTCCGACATTGAAGAAACGGATGCATTCGTCTACGACTTTTCACTATTCCCAAACCTGAGGAGAGATCTGTGAGGGCAGGGGGCGGGGCCAGCTCTCACTGCATCGGCTTCTTTTTTCGAGACCTGGTTTTCACACAGTCTATGGGTTCGACTCGTTCTGGCACAGTATTCAGGATCTTCTGTCCGAGTAGCGATCACATTCGGAGGAATTCTACCCACTACCTGAATTCACACAAACAGCCGCCGAACAGGCTTACGACAACACTTTGCTCCAACCAGTTCCACTGAGTGTGGTATTTTCTTCCCGTCGTACAGCATATATTCTTTAGAGCACCTCTCTAGTCTCAACGACCAGGTGGTTGATATCATCCACCCATTCGTTCACATATCCATACATTTTATGTAGCACTCGTCTCCTCTCAAATCCCATTCATATGCTGATAGCACATCAGTCAGAGGCAATAAGGTTTTTTTTGTATTCATGCCCAAGGACACATCGACATGTGGACTGGAGGAGCTGGGGGTTCCAACCATTGACCCGCTGTGGCAGAACCTCCCAAGCACAGGTGCCCACCTCTAATCAATAAAATATGTCATTTATCCATTTTGCATTTTTTTCTTCTTCAGCCGGGAACCTGGTGCCCTCAGGTTGCAGGGTTAGATGGACGTCAGATCCCTCCCCCTGCTCCTCCTCAGCTCCACCCTCTTCTTCAAATACGGTCCCTTCACTTCACCAAGATGGCGACGACCAAAACAGCAGATCACAAACCAGTGGGTTGTCACTGGGGGCCGACATGTTCCCTTGTGTGTCAGTGGGCTGTGAGGGCAGTAGATGAGTCTATATTTGGTCCAATGTGTTACAAAAGAATGCTATTAACAAATATAAATACTGGAACTAATGTTGTGGCTCATGGAAAAATGGAAAATCTACTAAATAAGTTATAAATAACACAACTGATGGTTCAGAAGGAAGTCCACATATATACACCAATCAGACACAACGTTCAAACAACTTCTAGTATAGTGGCTGAGCGGTGTATGTAGAATAAATGATGAAAAGAAGATTGTTAGTAGAAGAGCTCACAGAGTGAAGATCTGTTGGGGGGGGGGGGACACACCATTCATGCCCCAGACCGTCCACGTGTTCCATGTGAGCTTTGGCACATCCGTCTCATAAATTCCTTTCTCAGGGGAAAAAGAAAAATCCTGCAGAGAGTTTGGCTCATGTTTAAACGTGCAGCTCCGCCAGAAATGCTGCGTGTGTTAAAGCCTTTGAGGTTTAACTTTACAACGGCCACAGTGATGATGCAGCAGCAGCACTACGGTACATTTCATTAAACCAGATTAGTGATCAGATAGAAACGCAGGGCTCAGCAACACACAACGACAGCAGCAGGCTTTCTGAAAGAGTTGTAACTAGTGGGAATTTTCCATAACCGTGGGAGGACAAGTCGTAACACAGGCAGCTACAAAACAAAGACGTCCTTGTTATGTTGAGGGGAAAGTGTGTGAGTGTCAGACAGTCGGGACCGTGTACCTACTAATTGTATGTTGTCTATCAAAATTAGAGCCCGACTGATTTTTGGGGGCTGATGTTGACACCGACACTAGGGAGAAGAAAATTCTGACTATATATATTCTCTAAAACTGTCAACGATTTCTAAGATGTTGTTATCAAACCCAAAGAAACAAAGAAGACAAAGAAATGGAACCGAGGAGGCTTGATATCTTACAATTTAACCTTAATCTTTTATCATGACTAACTACAAATAAATAGAAAACACAAATAGAACAACATATAGAACTTGAATTCAGAAAATATTAAAAACATTATTGAACACCAATGTCTGTGAAGGCTCAAATTAGAGCTGCAACAGTTAATCCATTAATCGATTTGTAATCGACTACTAAATTAATCGCCAACTATTTTGATGATCGATTAATCGGTTCAAGTAGTTTTTATGAAAAAAAAATGGAAAAATTCTCTGATTTCAGCTACTTAAATGTGAATATTTTCTGGTTTGTTTGCTCCTCTAAGACAGTAAACTAAATATCTTTGGTGTGTGGACAAAACATCATCTTTTTCACAATTTAAAGACATTTTATGGGCCAAACAACTAATCGATTAGTCTTCAACGAATCATGTGACGTCTGTTGAGCGACGTGAAAAGGAGACGTCTGTGATGAGGATTCCACAATGTCTGTGAACCAGTGTTTTCGTTTTGTGGCAGAAATGTGAAAATATCAGGTACTTTTAAGATAAGATAAGATAATCCTTTATTTGTCCCATAATGGGGAAATTTGGCCGTTACAGCAGCACAGTGGTCAGAATATAGAAGAAATAGTAGAATAGAAAGAAATTTACAGGAATTTAAAAAAAAAATTCCTACAAAATATGAAAAAATATAAAAATATTAATAATATTAATCAAATGCTCGCCTTGGTTGTTTACAAAAGTCGCTTCTCCTGCGTCACGGTATAAACCCCGCCCATTATCAGATAATGGGTTGGGATTGGACCGGCAAGTTTTCTGACGGAGGGAGTCACTTCCAAATGGAGGAGGTCCAGTAGTATTCCGGCAAAGCGAATTTAAATGAGCTCCCAGAATTCGTCTGGGTCCTAGGCTAACTGACAGAAGCATAATGAGTCCCACTGAGCAAAAATGATGTCACTCTAACAACACCACTTTGTGTACATCATGTTATACTGTGTCTGTTGCGCTTTGGGTGGATACACTACGCACAACTAAAAACACTTTGTTGTAGCATCCGTTTCGCAGCTCCCCTGTCGGATGGTGTTAGCTCAGGTGGAACATTGTGTGTAGCGATTCGTTCCTCTCATCAGGTGTGAACAACAGTCACGTTTAAAAAGAAACCAGCGATTGAATGAAGCCACGCTTGTGGCGAGTGTGTGACTGCCGCCAACAATCACAGTCATCTTATCATCCAGATGTCCCCTTCTGGATGAAAAGAACTAATCATTTCAAACGTGTTATTGGAGGTGTGCACTTAACATTTCTAACATAGCAGAGACCTCTGCATCCATCGAACTATACACCGTGCGCTGCAGGATGCTTCAGCTCAGGCAGAGTCTGCTTCACTGGCTGGAATAAAATCTGAGGCACTCACCAAGGGCTCCGTGCAGGTTCTGGAACAATCTGCATTTGTTGTCCAGGGTGATATTTATGGATTTCTGAAACATGGAAGCACACCGTCTTCACTGTTCATATCACAAGCATACATTTCCCAGAGCCATAACGGGGTGTATTCACCATAATGAATTTCCATCAGCACGGTAATAAAGATCAATTAAAACTCCTCTGCACCTCCGGCAGATGTTTCAAATTTAAAACCCTATCTGGAACAGAGAGAGTTTATGCTGAGCTACTGGAAGGTTTTAATGTGAAACATCTGTGCACAAAGTACATCTGTGCACTAAGTCACACACTGCTCAAACACACAGCAACACGCATGTGAAACTGAAATGAACATCTAGTTATCTCTTGCAGCTACTAGTTGAACATGTTATGGCACATAATGAGAGTTACCCCGTGTAATGTTTGATATATTACAATAAGTAGTTCTTGTATAATGAGAAATATGATCAAAGTAGGAAGTGAACACATCAGTGTTACAAACTGTACTTTTTTCGCTGGGTCGATGTAAATCTTGGTGAAGAACAGCTGGTCACTCTCAGCGTCTTCGCCCGTCCAATCAGAGACCAGTTCTCTGATGTTGGGGAGGTAGCCGATGAAACCTGAGGACACAACGAACCCAGAGCGAGAGACACAGAGCGGGTCAAAAAAATATCAATGTGCAAAAATTGTCTGAATTCTAGAATTGTACATCAAACACCTATTTTCATTTCCACGGTGAACATGAACTCTGTCACATTCAGTCAACAGTTTCCTGCCAGCTTGTGTTTATGACTGCTGACTGCAAACTACAGACCTGCTGTTTACATGCTATAAAAAGAAATGGCCATGCTCCTTCCTACAAAACAAGAATTCAGTGAGAGCCCAACCAGTGTCTTGTAAACATAAACCTGTTGAGGGATGGGGATGGCAGTATCAAATGGTGTATTTTGTGAGGAATGTGTGAGAAGAAAGGTCACCAGAAAGTCACAGGTCAAGCATTTTCACTGCTGAGACTGAACGCTGACACTGTTCCAGACAGAAAAAAAGTAAACTCGTCTTTTTTCAACTTGACAGTGGGAGAAGAGAAAGTCGGCTGTGTGCATTAACCTCACTTTCTCATATGGACTTCAGTAAATGTCTGGAGAATCAGGTCCGAACGAACACTGCACAAAGTTGTCCTTTCACAACTGGAGGTGGCCGGTGCGAGACCTGACTAAAAATACGAGCATTTAATGTCAAGTTCAACTGATCTGGACATCTGCATTCCCACATACAGCTCCTCTGGGTGATGTGTAGAAAAGTTCAGGATTGTGTGACAGCAACTCGTGTTCGTTATAAGGTTAACTGCAGGCAGGGCCCGGAGTGGGGCCACCTAGCGCGGGAGCTTCAGGCCCAAGACCGCACCACAGCTTTTTTTCCAATATTTGCATTATATTTGCAAATTCTATGATTCGCTATATATGGGGAGATACAAATAAGCTAATATTTCTATTCATTTGATATTTTGATTGCGAATAGGTTGAAAAAACTATAAAAGCTGATATTAGCCTTATAATTACACTGCCATCTTGAAACATTTGGCAGCGTCCTCCTCCAATGACCTTTTTTTCTTCAACCTGGCCTCTTTCCACTCTCCATCCTCGCTGACGCTGATCGTCGCTGATCTATTTGGAAAAGACGAGCTATAAGGACCCAACCGACTCTACCTGGGAGGGGAGAGCTCCCTCAGATGGTACAACCCATCTGCTCTGTTGCCATGCAGAGGCTGGGCTGTCAGTGAATTTTAAGCGAAGATAAAACTAACGGGACAATTGTCCAAAGTTTTTTTTTCTGACCGGCCCAAAAGTGAAGTGAAAGTAAAGCGGACCACCGGGAATTCTCCCGATTCTCTCGATTACCCAACTGCAGGAACCATTGTCACAAGCCCAGGTCAAAATCAAACCTCGCATGACGAAACCAACTTTCTGACAAACACTTTGTTGTCATGTGTCAGGGGCTTTTATTACTTCTGCCGTTGTTGACTCCCAACAACATCCATCACTGCACACTTTGGCAAAACATTTTCTGAACATCTCTCTCTCTCTCTGACCACGGAGCATTATTGTATGAGCAACTAGGAGTAAGAATGTACAAAAGATGAATTTCCTAACAAAGTGACACCAATGACGGGACAGATGGACCTACCCCCTGAGCCCAGGAACCTGTTGCCCTCCCTGACGTGGGGGTGTTTGTCCTCCAGGTGTCTGTCGGGCCAGATCAGGCTCTCGGAGGAGAACACCACCTTGTGTTGGGCCTGCTGGAACTTCTTGAGCAGCTCTTTGGGACCCGAGGCAAAAACCACATCATAGCTGTGTGAAACGGAGAGAGAGAAAAATAGAAAACTTTTACTGTGGTGTGTGGCTCCACTGTGTGTGTGTGTGAAGCCAGTGACATAATTCAATTAAATTGAGGGCTTGCCTTTATAAGAAGACGCCGTTCTTTACTTTACAGAGTTAAGTTGCCAGTGGTAGTGTTTACTGGCACATAAGGAACTGTTCGCATAAAAAAGCTCATCATACTTTCTCGTAGTACTCTCTCTCATACTCTCGAATGAAGGATTAGCTTATCTAATCTCTTGATCTCCATTCCCCGGGTGGTTCACTATAAGAATCATTACATGTCACAGTACATACAATTTCCCACATACTACTTTACATCACTTTTGAGGCTGCATAAAAGATTTAGTTCAACCTTTCAGGAGACAATTATTTAGCTTTTATTTTCAAGGAGTGTGATGGTCCGTCGACAACACAAGAGTAGAGTGCAAACCTCCGCCAAGGCCCGACAGTCCCTCTTATGAAACCACATCTAAATCCGCAAGATCCAGATTTTTATCTGGATCTGCACCAGATTGCACACACTCATAGATATCAGTCCCCTAATATATCCAAGATTTTTCTTCTTCAAGATCCAGCCAGGCATTATTCCCAGGGATATCCCGATCTAACAATGTTAAAAAATGAATAAAAAATGATCTGAATCCGCCCTTTGCCAAATTGAATGGCTACTGTCTTGGCCCATGTCCCATCCTTCCACCAAGTTTTGTGGAAATACTGTACGTTAAGTAGATTTTGCATATTCCTGCTAAAACTAACAAGCAAATTGACAGGAAGGGGGAAACAACACCCCCTTGGCGGTGGAAATAATCTCCAACACCAACTCCTCAAACTGAACTATACTGAATCATGTTGTCACTGACTGAATCTGGTGACTGAGAGCACTGTTGTCAGCTCAGCTTCGGTGCAAAGTATATCACTCACCTGCCAACCGCAGCAACTATCATGAAGTGACACATCTGTTGTTAAATTGGCAGCTGTTGAGCTGTTACTGTTATATGAACAACGCTTACAGAGGCCGAGGTTTTCAGTGACCTGATACAGACTGAAGTTCATCACACTCAGCACCAAACAGCACATGCCACAATTATTTGCAAATCTTTGGAAAGGGTTCAGCAAACCCTCCTTTAAGTGGGACGCTGTTACTCTTCATTATCTGCCGTCATATGCGAGAAGTGCCGTGGACTCTCTCTACCTGTCGATGAAAAGAATGATTTTCTCCTCATCCTTCATCTCCTCCAGAGCCGCTTTGAGGAGTCGCACTTTCTGGCCTCCTCCTGGAGCTGTCGTGTAGTCGCCTCCGCTCCATTTCTGACCCCGACCAAGAACCTTAAAACATACATACATGCATACATTTACTGCAATTTGGGGGGGGGGGGGGGGGGGGGGGGTAAATATATTGGATTTATTCTTCAATCGTCTTCATCTTTTCTGGCACTGAAACAAAAGATTTACTTAATTGTTAAAACTAAAACAAGACTTTTGGATAAATGTGACTCAAATGCTTTAAAAAAAACAAAACATCATCAAAACAAAATGTTGCCCATCCAACACAGGGGTGGATTTGTTTCCTTTGAAAGAATAGATAGAGAGGCTTTCGTGTCTAGACAGCAGAGAAGGGGCCTTGCTGTAGGGGTTCCTACCTTGACAGTGTAGTTGAAGTGTTTCGCTGAGCTAAGGAAACGCCTGAAGCCATCTGTCTCTTTGGTTGCAACAGTCACAACGAGAAGTTTCTCTGTGAAACAGAACATTGTAGAGGAATTCAGAAATGAACCCTAACCCTAACCCACTTGCCTCAAGCACGAATCTACCCAGAGGTACCGCCACGACTGACAGTCTCTGAGATATATGTCTTAGCTGTGCACAGTGGCAATCTTGTCAGACAGTAACTAGGCCAAAAATAAAACTATAAAGAAGAAGTTTTAACTCATCAAATCCCAGATGTCCCTGTGTGTGTTTATGCGTCATGATCAGAGAACTAGACTTTTACACAGGCGCCCACTACAAGGCAGAATTCCCGGCTCATCCCCGTCCTTGTGCAAGACCCTGAACCCCAAAGTGCCCCTGTTGACTGAGCCGGCAGCGTGTGAAAGAGATGCATGACTGAAAGACAATGCACTAGAAGCGCAGTGTGAATAGGTGAATGTATTTTGGCCCCTTATTAGTCACTATAACTCACTTATCAATGCTGTGTTCTACATGAAGTTTAAAGAGTAGGCAGCATTAGAACAGGAACCAAAGTAGTGGTGAACACACTCTGTGTTTTTTTACATTGACTATGTATAGCACGTTGCAAGTTTTAACATGTTGGGTTCACATGCGTCATGCATGGGATGCCTTTGCGTCAAGCAGAAGATTCAAGTGAACAGGTCAGGTGATGGTGAAAAGGAATAATTGAAGGAGTGGATGCTGATTCAGGGAGACGGAAACCGTGGATGTCTTAAGTAGAAGTATTTATTATAAGAGCTCAATATATATATCAAGGAGATTTCTGGTTCATTTACACAGATCAACAAGGTGGTCAGTGTATGGCGCCCCAAGACAATCTGCCTGTTCCCGGTCTCTGTAGTGTGTTGAGTTCAGTGTTATGTCCTCATCTCCAAGACTATGACACCTCGAGAGAGACTTCAGCTGCTCGATGATTGTTGTGGCTTGCCACAGACAGGTTGACCTCGCTTGGTGCCTGAGAAGACTCGTCTTAACAGTTTCTCAGGGGAGGATAGACAAAATTCCACGACACACACGACAGACAAAGTAACATCTCCAGGGTGATGGATGTCCGTCTGGGGAGTCTAGTTTCAACCTTGTATGGTGTAATCTAAACTTGTGTGAGTTCCCAGTGTAGTATGTAAACTCTTGTGTTGCTCTGCCCGTGGCCGAACCTCCTCACAGCGTGCAGAGGGCATCGAACCAGATCTGTAATCAACAGCGTCAGAACTGCGAACCATCTGATCCACGTGTCTGAATTCAATCGTCTTCCTAAAGACGAAACTCGTCCATCAGCTCACGAATCTACTCTGACCATCAGTTACATGACAATAGACCACATTTATTAAGTGTTATTAAGGGAGAATGACCATTCTTGTGACAGTAAGCGTATTAAGATTCATAGACAACAGCTTCCTTATCTACTACCAATTAGAGCCCGACCGATATGGATTTTTGGGGATATTTGGGAGTACAAGATTCCCGATACCGACACATTGGCCGATAGATACATTTTTTAAATCTGTCAGCGATTCCTCAGATGTCGCTATCAAACCTTTTTGACAAAGAAATGTAATTGAACCTTGACAGAATATAGAAACATTTATTTTTTTACATAAAATGTAAATGCAAATGCACATTTGAAGGCTCAAATCAGTCGGCCGATAATATGGGTCGGGCTCTTGAAATACCGGCCGATATCGATGTGTCTGTGAGAGACTGATCTCGGCCCATGTTATCGGCCGACTGATATATCGGTCGGGCTCCACTCACAATGAGCAGTAATTGGGAGGTCGTTAATGGCCACGTGGTTGTAGAATACAACATTAATAGGTTCATTATAATGACTATTACAGAGACACTGTGCTCCTTGGCGAATATGTGGAACGTTTTCATCATTCATTTTCCATACATCATAAACAACCAGACATTTGGCCAAGGGATGGACAGACTCTTGCCATAGATGTCATAACCGCTGATACACTGATAAAACCTAGTGTCCCTGAACACAGCAGTCTGACGACACTAGAAAGTTTCTCTCATTCATTTTTTCAATCTTTACTCCAAATAAAGTTCCCCCCCCCCCCCCCCCCCCCCGTTTCTGTCTACAGGCGCGTCGCTGAGGAACATTCTCGAGTAAGACGGAAGCGCATCAGGTCCAACTTCCCCTGAGGGAGGCGACGCAGGAAAAAAAGAAGTCTACGGGCGATTTATGAGAGAGTGGAAGAGCCTAGAAAAAATAGAGCTTCAACACTAAAGTCTCGTTTTCACCCCACACGTTGACGTTGCGTAGCTCGTTAGCCTAGCCCGGAGCTAGCGCCGGCGTCAATACTAATATCAGCGCCGAGGGCTCACCGGTGAGGAGACGGCTCACCGGTGAGGCGACGGCTCACCGGTGAGCCGACCGGCCGAAGCCCCGTCCACGTCAGCGGCTCGGAGGTCCTCCTGCCGACGGTCCGCCGAGCCCTCTCGTACTCACACGGTCACGAGTTAGTCAACTTAATACGAGCGTTCGACAAATCACAGCTTTCCCCCGTCCAGCCGACACGTGTAGCCCGTGGGCACGGTCGGGACGTCGGGGGTCGCCCGTCCCACACGCGACACCCGCCGGGTGCAGAGCCCGGACTCACCTTGGGGGATTGGCTGCTGCTCGCAGCTCGACGGAGGGGCGAGGGCGCAGATCAGAAGCCCCGGGAACAGCAGCAGGGACCACCGGCTCATTTCCGCTGCCGAGTCGCGCCAAGACGAAGAAGAGTCGACTGAGCACGGAGCGCGTCTCCAGCTGATCGCGTCTGAGGAGGCGAAGATCGAGGGCGAAGTCTGCAGAAGTGCAGTCTCCCACTGCCAGGACCGCCTCCTCCTGTGTCTGTCTGACCACCCCCCAGCCCCCCAGCCCAGCACCCCCTCCTCATATACAGCTGCTCAAACGAAATACATTAGCAGGAAAACATAAGTGGTAAAACGGCATTTGGCATAATCAGTTACATGTATTTGACCTGTTATCTATTTCAGTTCTCTCTTTTCCAGTTTTGTGATGCAGTAAGTCGTGGAGGCTGCATGCAGCAACGCCCACCGTGGTGGGAAAGCGCTGCAAGCCAGCTGCTCTGTGGACATGAGCACATGCACGTAGCCTGGGGTCTATTCCCTCCTCCTGTGTCCTTATAAAGTGAGTCCAAAAATCTGCGGAGGGAGCAACATGGTCACAGGACAAGGGAAAAATCGATAGATTCTATAAGAATATTCTCCTTTCATATCTGTCTTAAACCCTTATCCAAGTGACCACAAACACTGACACGGGTCTTGCTTCCTGTAATCATTCCTATTGTTCATACTGACCAAACGGAGATCCTTTTTTTATAACATGGTTCTAAAATGTAGGCTATAAGTGACGGGACAAACCGTGCATTGCTTTTCCAAAGTTTCTCTGAAGCTGATATGAAGCTCCCGCAGCTCTGACCAAGACAAATCGAGTGGATATTTTGTGTCAGCAGGGACGCACAAAGAAACAGACTGTGGAGGATATCTCTGGTGCTAAAACCAATGCATTTTCCAAATGGAGAGGACTGAAAGCAAAGACAGAGCTTAGTGCAAGCAAACCCCGTTTCAGTGATCATATGGGCACCTGACTGTTGTTATGTTGTTTGTCATGTGAGACAAAATGTTCTCGCTCTGCATGACAGGGCCACACATAAGACAAGACAAGATAAGTTTAAAAAAAAAAAAATTTGCATCATCAGTGCAATTAAATGACGTGTAATAATAAAGAGTATTTACACAAATAACACAACATTGGGTGTGGAGCTGCCAAATGCTGTGAGAAATCTCATGTAGGGGTTGGGAATAAGGAGGAAGGCTTAGGCAAACGCCCTTCTCTCCACCGCCTCCACTGTATCCAGAGGGGATCCCATGCAGGACAGAGCTCCACCTCTTGACTGGTCAGTATCTGCTGTTGAGAAACTGCAGAACCGTAACATGATAACAAATGACTGACACCACTACAGAGTCATAAAAGGTCTTAATGAGTGTCCCCTGGTCCTGGGTTAGTCTCCGATATGCATCATCAGCTCTTCCATCACTGATGTATAGGCAACAGTAACAGTCATTGGAAAACTTCTGCAGATGACAGTTTGCTGGGTAATGAGAAAAGACTGGGGTGTAGAGAATGTTGCCTTTGGAGCCCCTGTGCGTCAGAGGACTGTGTGTGACACACGGCCCTTTAACCTCACATACTGTGGTCTATTTGTGAGGTGGTCCAGAATCCAGGAGCTGAGGTGGTGAACGACACAATCCATCTTTTCCCTCGGCAATGAGGGTTGTGTGATGCTGAATGCCCTGGAGGTGCTGAAGATGAAGTTGAAAATGTGATTCTCACAATACATACAGGCCTAAGGCATAAGGGAGATGGAAGTGGAGTGCTCACTAGAAAAAAAAACCTGAAAGTTTTGGACTTGCCCTCTCCAGTTTCAGGCTCAGGTTTAACATGGATTGGACCATCCCACACACAAGACTTGAGAATGCTAGATGCTGCCATCTACCATGCTGATGCCATCTGTATGTTGTTGCCTTCCTCACCTTCATCCGTTAGTTCTCCCCTCAACTGGAAGGTTGTGAGGCTTTGTTGTTAGACAATAATGGTATTGTCTTGGCGGGTACAGTGTTCTCTACAAAGAATGTGTCTGTGATAATGTGTGAGACCGTTGATCATCCTCGCCATGAGGCTTCACAGAGAACATTCCAGTTGGTGGAGGCATCTTCAGTGTGGTTGACGGTTTCTTTTGTGCTACAGAACAGATTTGTACACAGTAGCTGTAGCTCAGGAGATAGTAAATGGTAAATTGACTGTATTTTTAAAGCAAACTTTCCCAAGGACACACCGGCATGCGGACTGGTGGAAGCAGGGATCAAACTTTTGACTTTCGGATTAGTAGACGACCATCTCTACCTCCTGAGCCACAGCCGCCCCAAGAGATAGAGCTATTCGGGGGGTTGGTGGTGGTCTGATTCCCGTCAACTCCACATGCCGAGGTGTCCCTGGGCAAGACTCTGAACCCCAAACTGCCCCTGACGACTGTACTGGCAGTGTTTGGATGAAATGCATGACATGATAGACAAAGCCCTCGATATAGAAGCGCTATATGAATGGGATATGTGACTTGTACCATTAAGTGTTTTGAGTGGATGATAAGACCACCAAGTTGCAATAGGTACTATATGGTACTAGTTATGCAGGCAAATCTAGGATCGTTGCAGATTTTGAACCTCTTCACTGATGAAGTTGACAAATCTAAAATGGAGGGTAGGACACACCATTTTCTTGTCTTTCTTTAAACTTCGGGCTACTGTTAGCCATGTCTCTTGAAGGTTGTATGGGACTATCATCAAAATAGGATTGGCTCCATGTGCAGTATCAGGGTGGGAAAGGCAGGGGAGACAGCAATTCAGTTTGCCGCTCTCAAATGCTGGTTTTCCCTGTTTGCTATCTTTGGTAAATCCCCTATCTTTTTTCAGCAGGGCATGCTTAATGATATCTGGTACACCAAAACAACCCTCCAGTCCATTCCACATCATGTTGAGACCTGCAATAGGGTTGTTGATGTTGATGGCTTTTATTCACTTTGTTTTTGCAGCTGAATAGGTCACCATTGCAAAGAAAGTCTAACTTTTACTGTGGTGACAGACTCAGATGTCGACCTGCACTGCTAATAGATGCTTTCGTCGTCGTTTGACTGACCAGGTGTGGCTTTTTCCAATTGAGAAATGTCAGTAAACTGATATCAGTAGTTTCAACTGTTGAACTTAAGATGCTCATACATGCCTTAATATCATCACGCATTGACTATTGTAATGCACTTTTCTCCTCACTTAGCATGTCCGCACTAGACTGTGTTCAGTCAATCCAGAATTTTGCCCAATACACAAATCTCTTCACTGGCTCCCTGTTGCATACAGGATCTGGTTCAAGATTCTTACTCTCACCCACAGAGCACTACATGGTCAGGATCCTGCATATGTGACCGAGCCACTTCACCCATACTGCTCAGGTCGCCCTCTTAGATCAAACATGTTAAATGTACTGTCGGTACCACAGGGTAATCAAGCTTTTGAGTCTGTAGCTCCTACAAAATGGAACAAAAATGGAACGCTCTGCCCGCACCCTTATGGTCTGCAGTCTCTGCGGATGCAAAACTCAGTTGAAGTCATTTCTGTTTCGACAGGCATTTAGTTGACCTTTATGCACTAGGTCGACTAGACGCCTTGGTTTTAATTGTGCGTTGTGTTTTTTCTTCTAAATATATTGTTTCTTTTTTGTCTGTGTTTGCCCTTTATATTGCTTATGTCTTTGTAAAGCACCTTGTGACTTTTTGCCTGTGAAAAGCGCTATAAAAATACATTTTACTGATTTGATAATTATGTTTTTTTTAACTTTGTATTTGGAATTGGGTATTTTGAACAAAACGCGTTGATTGCCTTCATATAACACAGCGTTAAGGTTTTATTTTCTCACTTCCCCGCACCGTATGTATTTCAACTGAAACTAATGATATTCAATAAAACATTCAGTGACTGGCTTTTACGACATTTCCGGTCCGCGCTGTGCCGTTCCGCTTTACGACAGTTGTGACAAAACAGAAGTGTCAGTCGCTGCTGGCCGCGGACATCTGGGACGACAGGTGGTTATCTTGAACCTGACGGACAAGAGCCGAGGCGTGACACCGTGACGACGGTCGCACACACACACACAGCCAAGGACATGATAAGGACCACGATGCGAGAGACGGAAGACCCTTTTCGACGGCTTTCGTTCGCGACCTAGCTAGGCTAACGTACCCGGAAGCTAGCGACGACAGCTTGATAGCCTTCAGCCTTTGGACATGTTGTGACCGCGGGCTGAGTGCGACACCGTCAGAGCTCCACCCGCGGGCGCAGTGTGTAGACGCGGACACGTAGCCGGGCTTTCGCCCCCAATTTCAAACACAAAATGTGGCTCCAGCAAAGACTAAAAGGGCTACCGGGCTTGTTGTCAAGCAGCTGGGCGAGAAGACTGCTCATAGGTCTGCTGCTCCTCCTCATCTTCTACTGGTACCTTGGAGCGGAGCGCAGGTGGAGGTTGTTCAGCGGCTCGGCCATGCCCGGCGGGGCGGCGGGACAGTGCCTACTGGCCGAGATCCACAGGTGGAAGTCCCTCGTCGACCGAGGAGAGGGGATGTACAGCACGCCCCAGGAGCCGCTCGACGCGCCGTTCGTGTCGGGCAACGGCCACATCCTGATCGACGTGGACTCGAACAAGCTGTGGGTGGCGTCGTCCTCGCAACCCGGCTCGGCCCCGGTCCACCAGACTGAGTATTCGCCGAGGGTCGGCGTGCATCTGGAGGGGAAGCGGGCCGAGGCGCAGGCCAGCATGCTGTGGTTCCGCAAAGGGGCCGTGCTGTCGGTCCGCTGCGCCTCGCCCGCCGGCCCGCAGTCGGCCCGGGACTGTGTCACCATCAGAGAGGAGTTTATCGCGCACCGGAGCCGACCGAACGTCTACGTGCAGCGAATCCACGTCAACAACCTGTCGGACAGGACCGCCAGCTTGGACGTCTCCTCCGACGACCCCTCCTTCGGCAGCAAGTTCTCCACCAGCGTGGAGAACCTGGAGGACCGGGAGATCCTGCTCTCCTCCGGCAGGGTGCCAGTGGAGAACAGCCGCATGGTGCTGGTGGTGGTGGTCACCAGGAAGCTGAGCAGCAGGATCCAGGTGTCGGCCAAGTCCGAGTACAAAGACAACATCCTGTCGGTGGTGAGGACCTCGGAGCCCATCGAGTCCTCCGAGCTCGAGGAGACCTTCAGCGCCCTCCGAGAAGGAGCCAAGAAGGAGATGGGGGAGCTGCTGAGGGCCAGCGTGGACGAGCTGGTGGGGGATCACCAGAAAGCCTGGATGGACCTCTTCACTTCAGGTGAGCTGAGGTGGTGGCAGCAACTGGTACATCTTCTACAAACCTCACACGCTGAACACCACCTTCATACTTTACCTTGCAGTGATGAATCAACAAAGACCGTCATTAAAGCAGATGACTGATTTGATATTGATATTGAATAATTATAATCAAATGAACATTTGACTGGTCAGTAGTTGGACTGGTGCCTGGCTTTGATCTCCTATCTGGAACCTCACCTGCAGGTTAGCCGTTCAGCATCAGTTACCATGGTGATTTACCCCGGTAACCTGCTTCATAGTTCCTGTCCACAGCCCAACCACTGACCAATCAGATCACTGGAAAAACCAGAGTTATGATTCTAGAAGCACCCAAAAATAGTAAACAGTAACAAAGTGACAAATAATATAAAGCAGAAGGTATTTTTTATAGATTAATGGAATAATGATTCTGTTCCAGACGCCCATGTGTTCACTCTGGTTGAAAAGAGCCTCCAACTAACAGAGGGAGAGGTTATCACACAAACATAAATACATCACAACTATTATTGCTTCATTTCGATTCCAAAAAGATTCTTTGATTGTGAAAGAATCCCCTACAGTGTTCATGCTATGACTCTTATTCTATAACTGCAGCTCAGGCCGACATGAGGGAAAATACAAACTAAACCCTCTGATGTCTTTTGTCAGAAAGATGATCCACGTTCATTGTTCTAAGTTCACATAAACCAGGGTCAACAGCATAATGATAACGGATATCCAGGATGACACAATTCATTTTTATTAATTTTATTTCGCCTTCCGCAACTTATACATTTCGAAAGCTGTAGCTACATTATGAATAAAGTAATCTATTTACTTAATTATTATGTCGCTCAGGAGATGGCGTACCACCACCAAGGCCCAACAATTCTACACACAATTGTCTAGTTCTTATAGTAGAAATATGAAAGAAAAAAAGGGAATGGTCTTAAATTATTTATTTGTCATTGAAAATAGTTATAATAATATGTAGATATCTTGGATCGGACTAGAGCTGCAACAGTTAATCGTTTAGTAATCGATTACAAAATTAATCGCCAACTATTTGATAATCGATTAATCGGTTCAAGTAGTTTTTATGAAAAAAAGTCGCATTTGTCTGATTTCTGATTTTTGATGTGAATATTTTCTGGTTTCTTTGCTCCTCTGTGACAGTTAACTGAATATCTTTGGTGTGTGGAAAAACATCAATCAATTGATTGAGGAAATAATCGACAGATTAATCGGTTATGAAAATAATCGTTAGTTAATCCACAACAAAATGTAATGTGGAGAACTCAGGCCCAGGCCCCATCCCGCCACAGAGTTTGGTGGAAATCAGTTTAGTTGTTTTTGTGTATTACTGTAAACCATGTGTCTGTCCACGTGATTCAGATTCTTTATTGGTTATTGGCTTTGGTTCTTTTATTGCAGTGACACAGTAACAAGTGTAGCTGTTGTTAACTCAAGTTATCTTCACCTGTGTGTGTGCAAGTAAAGGTCATCCTATCAATACAATACAAGCCTGTTACCTTCGGTTTTTTATATATATTTATTCATAGAGCTCTATGTTATCACCGTTTTTTTTATCTGTGTTGTTAAAGGAGCCATGATCGTAATTTCGTTCACGCTTTACATTTTTTTGTGTGTTATGCTGAATGACAATAAAAGTAAATAAATAATAGAGTCCCCGATCACTATGAATATGCAATTTTCCATCTGTTGAATCGATCGCATGCTTTGCTCTTTACTCAGCCTCACCCTAATTCTCCTTCTTATCTTGGTCTTTAAAGCTACAGTGTGTAATATTTAGAAGAACTCATTCACAGCAATTGAATATATTGTCCATAACTGTGTGTTCATATATGTATAATCAACTTTGAATGAGTTATATATATAGTTCCATGAGGTGGACCCCACCTCCGTGTGAGTCTCCATGTTTGGTACGTCGTGTTGAATACGGTTGTTGCACAAAACGGTCCAGAATACGTTGCGTTCACGTTGACTTTTCAGACACTGCTAGAAACAGGAAATGGAATCAGCGGTGCGCTGCATAAAGTGTCCCCAGTCAGTCGCTCAGTTAGTTGCAGTTTGCAACTTAACCACCAGATGCCGTCAGAAAATTACACACTGGGGCTTTAAATTCTGAATCAGTTGGACCTTTTCTTTGTCTACATTTATCTTTCTCCACTACTGCATTTTCCACTTCTCCCCTATTTGAAGTCCCCTCTTTTCACATCCCTTACTTCACTCTGAACATACAAAATGCCCATTTCAAATACCTGCATGGCACTTGACTTGCAATGTGTTCATTATAGTAATTGTGACTGAACTTATTTCCATTTTCTTGGAACGCACTGCAGAAGCTGTGGAATTCAGGCTACATTAAAACTGGCCATAATTACAGATGTAGTCCCTTTGTGCTACTCAGGGAAAAAATAAGTAAAATGAATGAGTAAATAAATACTGAAGTCATAAATCTCAGTTGAGCATTTCAGGTGAAACATGTAAACTTGATTACTTCAGCGCCACCTTGAGGACAGTTCGTGTTAGTGATTCTATACACTACATGCACTAGGCTTCGTGACGTACTTCCTTTTTAAAAATAATGCTGCTAATCTGTTTACCGGTACTGTTTACTCACTACTTCATTCAGAGTTTTGTCACACAGAGTATTACGCAGGAAAATGTCCAAACCGGGATCATTTCTCCGTCACCTCTCACACGAAGGTCTGCAGTAGACACTTAACGATCAGCATATAGAGCCAATCGGACCGGAAACAGTTGAGCAGTACTGAGTAGAACCCGGACATGGTTGTGCAAGTAGCCCATGGTAAGAGACTTCTGTGAACAACCAGGGCTGCAGTAAATGAACGAGCGTTTGACTGAAAGTCTTTTTTAAAGTCTCTGCCTAATAGATGTGCTGCCTGAATTTTCATACAAATACTTGTGCAGGAATAATCTACCTATCTAATCTATCTAAACTACAGTTTCCAAGGTCAAGTACAAACTTGCTAATCGATCATTGCTTCTTCTTCTTCTTCTTCTTCTTCTTCTTCGTTTGTTCAGGTGTTGAAATGAGGAAGATCACCGACTCCCACACGCCGTCGAGCCGCACGGTGAACACCACCCTCTACTACATCCTCTCCTCCTCCACAGCCCCCCTGCTGGACCGGAGGCTGAGCAGTGAGGAGCGCGCCCGCCTCGAGTCCAGCCTCAACTACGCCGACCACTGCTTCAGCGGCCACGCCACCATGCACGCGGAGAACCTGTGGCCCGAGCGGGTGAGCAGCGCCGCCCAGATCCTGCAGCTGGTCACGCTGTGGACCCTGACGCTGCAGAAGAGAGGCTGCAAGGTGCTGGTGGCGACGGGGGCCCACGGAGCCATGCAGGGCATGGTGCTCAGCTTCGGCGGCCTGCAGTTCACGGAGAACCACCTCCAGTTCCAGGCGGATCCAGATGTGCTGCACAACAGCTACGCCCTGAGGGGGATACACTACAACCAGGACCTCATCAGCCTGGCGGTGCTGCTGGACGGGGAGGGGAAGCCCTTCCTCCACGTGTCGGTGAAGCCGCAGGAGAAGCCGGTGAAGCTGTACGCCTGTGAAGCGGGCTGCCTCAACGAGCCCGTGGAGCTGACGTCGGAGGTCAAAGGTCACACCTTCCCCGTAATGGTGACGCAGCCAATCACGCCGCTGCTCTACATCTCCACGGACCTGCGCCACCTGCAGGACCTGCGCCATACCCTGCACCTCAAGGGCATCCTGGCCCACGAGGAGCACATGGCCAACAGGTACCCGGGCCTGCCGTTCCTGTTCTGGTTCAGCGTGGCCTCGCTCATAACTCTGTTCCACCTTTTCCTCTTCAAGCTCATATACAACGAGTACTGTGGCCCTGGCGCTAAGCCCCTCTTCAGGAGCAAGGTATAAACAGTGGAACACGGAAACAAGAAAATGAAAACTGATGTACTATGCTCATCTTTTTTTGGGGGGGTTTGGTTTGCGTTTTTTTTGTGTGCTTGTGTGGGGTGGTCTCGCTCTCGCTCTCTTATTGGTCTCTCTGTGAGTTGGTTTCTCGCTTTTGACTTTCTCCCTCTTGGTGAGCGGGCTCTACTTTCCCGTCTCACAGGGTTACGCTCTTGGAGTGGGTCAGCACGGCAGCCTTACACACCTCGTACCCCCACCACCCCTCCTCACAGAACATGATTCCACAGTCCTTATTCAGAGTCGGGGCCGATAAACGTTTTCACCGCACCGCAGTTTCCTCGACAGAGAAGTGAGCGCTGAAAAATCTGATCGGAGTTGAAAGCAATGTCCACGTCGAGAATGTGAAGTATTTTGTTGATCGCGATGGAAGAAGAACAAGCACAAGTGTCATTTGTTTCTTTCCCATCAGGAGGTGATTGTTTGATTGTTTGTCTCGTGTGCAGAGGCTAAGGGAACTTACCAGTGTTTTCCATTTACCGTATATCACATGTCTTTACCTTAGTGAAGAAACTTTTTTTTTTTTTTTTTTTACAATGAATTTTCCATCACAATGTCAAAGTCAGTTTACAGAGATGTTTTGGGGATGAAGTAATCCATCACAGCAGACATTGTGTCACGTTGGTTTGACGTTACTCTTGGTCGGTAAAATGTTTCAGTTCAAAGCTGCAATCACAACATGTCAGGTGTCCTTTGGAGTGATGTCGTCAGGGTCTGCATCTCGTGCACAAGCACAATGACGGTGGTGCAAACCAAGGACTTTGTATAGAGACAGCTGATGAGTCTCCACCCTCCACCCATCGTACAAAATTTAAGAAAAAAAAAAATACGGCTGCTGCCATCTTTATGTTGGTGACGTCATTCGGAGCCAGAGTTTGCGCAGTGGTGATTGTGGAGTGGAGGAGCCACAGTGTTACTGGTGTCAATCACAACGTCTCAGCTGATATTCATAGCATCAGAGAACCATTTGTTACCAAATTAATCCCAAAAAATGATCAGTTAACATACATCCAAGCGATATGAACGACCTAAAATGACAGAAACCATCTTTCAAAATCTTTATTTCACGTTTTACTTTGATTTCCTCGTTTGGCCCATTTCTTTTGGGCTGGAAGTGGAGGGGGTGGGGGGTATTTGACCTTTACTGCAGCCAGCCACCAGGGGGCGAGTCAGATGTTTTGGCTTCATTTTTTGGGAGCGGTCACATTCTTTACACACAGTCCTTGGATGCAGCACATTGTTGGGTGTTGTCAGGACAGAGAAAACTGCAGTAAACAAATGTAAATCTCCAAATTAAACCACCCCCCCAAAAAACAACTGTAAATATGTTGTGAGGAAGGGAAATGGATTCAACACGAGCCTGAGGACGACAACATGTGAACAGAACTTAGGTTTGTGTTGAAGAAACCTCCACAGAGTTCCTTTAACTTCAACCGCTCCAATGCTCCCTGTGATGGACGACCTCACTGAAAACACGTTTACACTGTCGTTGATATAATCGCGACTCACCGACTCCCTGAAAGCGAAACCCTTCAATCTAAAATGCAACACACGCACGCCTTAGCGCACATCACCAGTTTGCAGTTGAGTCCCATGGTTATGATTTATGGTAAATGAGCCTTAAAGGGGCAGTAAGCGATTCTGAAGCAATACACGATTTGTAAAAAAATCAGCGAATATTTCCTCACGGTCCATTAGCTGTCGCCTCTGTGTGTGCGCCAAAAAGAGATCCGGGTTTTGGGCTCAGCCCAGGCTCTGTAAAGCGAAAACAAAAAAAATGGTGCGGACCGCACCACACAACAGTGCGAGCGCAGTCAACAACAACGAAGAGAGAAACGAGCTGTCTCCCGAATCGCTTACTGCCCCTCTAACATCGGTACGGTCCTGTTAAATGATGATTAACTCCAGCTAGAATTCAGTTTTTGTTTGGTCCGGTTTGACCTGGTGGTGCTGAAAGTCTTCAACGTCTGTCGTCACGTAGAAAACGACCCACGACGACCCGCTGCACCGTGCACTTCACCTGGAACCTTCTCTGCTCTTCCTTGTTTTTTCTTCCTGACCCCTTTTTTGATGATGTTTTCTATCCAATCACTCAATTAAATTAAGAAATATCTCCGGGTTTGGCTTTGGCTCTTAAGTATCGACCTGTCTCACCTTCATCCTCAGCATGTCTTGTGTTTTTTTTTCACTCTTCCTCCTGGGGAAACGGTGTGGATGGGTTGGGTAGTGTCAGTCAGACGTTCTAACCCCCCCCCCCCCCCCCTCTGACTCCACCAGGTCACCAGCAAAAGTGAGGATGGCTGCTGCGACACCAGGAGCGCTGCTTGAACGCTGCGGTGCACACATTCCACATGTGGCGGCGGTGTTTCTGCTTGAGCTATGGCAGCATGTGTTGGATGTTAACATAAGTGTGTGCTGGTGCTGAATCTGAAATGCGATTTTCCTTCTCTCGGGGCCCCTCGATGTGCCCGCAGCTAACTCTTCTGACGACTGTTTGAGGGACACCGCTACGTGTTTTTGTTCTTCAGGCTATCGGCTTCAGCGTTTCATTTGGAATGACTTGGTGCCCAAATTCGAGGGGTTCCAAAGTAATTGCACGCTCGGCAACTAAATATCTTTTTGGGGGCGGGGGGCAGCTCAGGTTGATCTCATGCAATGCACAAATAGCAAAGAATCTGAGTTTCAAAAGAGCACAAATCTGTCAAGTGAAGCACAGGAACACCAGAAAAATGGAGCAAAGTCCACACCAGTAGAGTTGAGGAACAAAGTTCTAATGACTGGTGGGAAAAAAAAAATCTACCTACAGCACAGGACAACATTTCCATCATTCAATTGAGTGTTTTCACTGGATTAAATCACGAGGACCGTTTGTGGATCATTCAGCTCCCTCCTGAAAAGCTCCCATGATCCCACACTGCTTCACCTCATCACCTCTCTCGTCTTCTGGGATTGTGTGATGATGAGACCCCATGGTGGTGGAGGATTACATACGGAGTGTATATAATTATTCTATTTGAATCGTGCATCTGTCCATCCGTCTGAACCCCTGAACTTTGTGCACCGCCTGTCTAACGAGCTGCGTCTCCACAGCGTTCCTTCTATATTTCTGTATTGATATGAACGTGTTCAAGTTCAAGCGCTGTGAGGAAGAATAAATAATTTTATTGCTAAATTATTCCAGGCCTGAAGAAAAAAAAAACACGCTGAACTGTTCCAATATCTAGGGTCTGGACTCTACGTGACTGTAAAAGCAGCTGTCAAAAACCAAAATGTTGTGTTTAATATCGGGCAACGGCTAAAAACGGCACGTGTGAGAAACTGAAACCAGCAATTGTTTTAAATACAAAAGTGAATGTGGATTTCCGTCTATGTTTGAAAAGCCTTTAAGAAAGCATTTGGGCAGAGACAGAGGCAGGGAGAGTTTTTAATTTCTGATCTCCGTAGAAGCTCTGGATTTTCTTACACGTGGAATAAAAAAACCCCTGTTATGATAATCAAGTCAAGAGTACTGAAAGCCACTGGACTACTAAAATGAATGTATGAATGTCCACGGTTGTTGAACATCCAGCCTCAGCTAAACAGGGCTGGGCGATATGGCCTCAAATTTTATTGAGAAAAAAAAAAAAATCGGTCGACCTCTATAATAATCGTGATTTTTGCACCCGAGTGAAGGCCGTGGATTTAATCTGCTCTTTACGGGCAGAGAATGGCGCACACAAATATTTTATATCAAATCTGAGGTAGAACATTAAAACCAGTCGTGTATCGTACCTCCATTACACAAGCAATATATCGATATGGAACTTTTGTTATGTTGCTATTGGTGAAAATGATATTGCGATAATGTGATTGTTATCATTTTATCGCGCAGCCCTACAGCTAAACTGCTCTGCTGGGTTTATAGTCTGCGATGTGCTCAGAGCAGTTTGAATGTATCATCACACCTTCCAGATTGTTAGTTGAAGGTCCAGTGTGTGAGATATAGGGGATCTTTCGGGAGAATGAGCCTATCTCACAATAATTGTTGTTAGCTTGGAATGGAATGACATCTTCCACAATCTCTTCACATTTTGATGTTCAGTTCTTCTACGTGGTCGGAAGAGGAGGGCGGGGGGACTGAATCCTTCACCACTGGACCTTTAGTGTTTTGTCTGTATCCCAGTGAACACCGGCGCGATCTGTGTGTCTGGAACAAAATCGTTTGTGCAAACTCTGAGGGCAAAAGCATGTGTAGGGACAGGATGTGTCTGATTCATACAGATGGGGATATATTGGCGCGTACTCATTTTCAGAACCTGCTTCCGAACAACTTACCTCTGCTCACCAGTCGCTTTGCAAAGTCGTGTTTGAAGATTGAAGTCACGACAATCAGCACCAAGTAGTTCTGTCGCTGGAGATGGTTTGAAGGCTGCAGCTGGTTTAGAAAACACTTAAAGACTGTAGTGAACATGTCAACACCCCGGCTGTCTCAAAAGTGAATCGTGTTACCACGGTAACTGGCACGATACTCTGTTGACCCCTCGTTTGCCCCACGCAAAGTCATGGGGGATTAATGTTCAGTTGAGATCTGGTGAAGGCCATGACTTATGATTCTCGTCATTTTGAAACGTGTCGAAGCGGTCGTGACCCCTCTTATTCTTTGAAACCCATTCTCCGAAGATCAATTTACAAGATTTAACTTTGGTCGAGAGGACTGACCGTGGCTGTGCACACTTCAGTTATGAGCATGTTCACCAGAATAAAATGAATCAATATCTCTGCTCAACATTTGGTCCAACGTGTCTGACTGCTCATGTTCCTCGGCTGCTGGAGCAACAATGTGAGTGACGGTTTTGTGACCCGACATGTTTAGTGGTTGCCGTGTCGTCATGAGCAACTGAAATAAGCCCCGACCAGTAAGAACGCCCAGCAGGTGAATGTAAAACAAGTGGACTCACTTGGATGCGTCCTCCTGCTGGGCCCTACCCACACATTTCATGCTCAGGTCATAGATTTGGATTTGGATGGATGTCACATAAAAATCCTCCACTGGTTAAATAAAAAAATATTTTTAAAAAAGCATAATTGCGGGATATGACGGAAAATACTTTATAGGCCACAATGGATTTTTAAAAATAGGTCATAGGACCAAGTGGCCACTGCTGGCGTTGTATCCAGCTCCGTTAATAAGTTCACGTTTCAAACATTCAAGCATGTTGTACCTGCGACCTCATCCTCGTCACTGCGACATCACCGACCAACACAGAAGTTTATATGCCGCATGTATTTTTCAAACTTTATGATCAGGGGCAAATGTTGAGCAAACCAGTGTACATTTACAAAATAACAAATGTGGCCATTCATCCATTTTCATACTGGCTGTTCCTCTGGGCCCTCAGATTTATTAAAAAACAACATTTTTTGTCAGTTAAATATATATTTTTTGTTTTGATTATGTAATATTGGGTGCAATTAGTAAATGAGTAGGAATGATGTTTGAAACTTTTCTCATTACCAGTTGAAACGACTGTCATGTCACTTCCTGATTCTGAATATTTGTGCATTGTTCATCTTTTTCCTTTTCTGTTCGTGGGTTATCTCAAATCTCTTCACGTCGACTACTGAGTCTGCCTTAATGAAGAAAAACGTTAATTTATTGAGTTCCATGGCTAGGAGCCATCGTCAGATCGGATTGTACTTGAGTGTGTTGGCGTGTGATCGTGTACGAGTGAAGCAAAAGAAAATATTAAATTTAGTTTTCTGTTAAGGAAAATAAATCACCTTATTATTGTGAGGAAATGTGTGATTGTTCTGTCTGAATGATTATTTCTTTTTTGTTCATATATTTCTGGGTTGATGAGAAAATGCTGTCATGTAAGTTTGTGGAGACTGTGGTTTACAATGTTTCATTCTAATAAAGTAAGAATTTAAAAAAAAAAAAAGGATCAATTTAAAGCTGCACTATTTTTCCAGGTGTAATGTGAAGAAGGTCACACACAGTGAAGAAGGAGATTATGGGTGAGGTCGAAATGTCCTTCCGATCTACTACTCCTTGACCTCAGTGGAAAACGCCATGAGGTCAAGGAAAGTGTAAAAGGAGGATTCCGACTCCACTTTCAGTAAACTACGTCTTCATGCGACGGCGGACGTTGTTGTTGATGCGTCCGTCGTGGTGAAACTACAGATTTCCGAAGACGGAGACGTCTGGAGCAGTTTGATACACCGGTGAAGACCACGAGCACGGGAACACCTCAACAGGGATATCAGACATCATGTGGACAGTTGTCGGTGTTCTGGCTGATGTCGACGTGACGTGGCGGAATGCACCTGTCCTCAAAGAGAGAACATGTGACAACAGGCAGTTTCTTTCATCAAACGGTTTTATTTTTCAGTGAAAAATCTGGAATTCTGTAAAAAAGAGGAAAAAAATGTATCATTCTGAAAGACAGAAACCGTGTCTACCACTTACCAGACTATACATCTGCTATTACCACGACAACGATGCCTTCGGTCTTGTAAAGATTTGTGATGTCATGTCAGCTCGCACTATAGGAAACAACACCGATGCTCACACAGGGATCGCAGTGCTCCTCCGACTGATTTTTTGGGGGAATAAACCAGTTGTGATGGCATCTTTAGTGAAATGAGTGTCAGTTTCATGGTCTTGATGAACAAGAAGTAGAAGAATACACTTTGTGGATCACAAACGGGTGCCTCCCCTTTCTAGTGACACGGGGACATTCACTTGACTTTGGTAAAAGTGTTATGAAGATTAAAAAAAACTGAAATCATACCTCTGCGTCAACGTGACACCATAGGCACTTCCTGTGTGCATAGACTACCTGATCACCGCGGAACAGAAAATAACATATATTCCTGTCTTCATTAATGTCACATTCACTTTTTTCTGATACAGAGCTAGTCAAGTGGCGTAGTCACATGAGAAAAAAAATCCAATTGTCAATTTACACCAGCAACATGTAGAAGATACAAAATAAACTGAACTGAACCTCCTAATAAAATATAGAATGTTATTCAAACAGTTTCCGTGTTGTTCAGAAGCACCATGACACTGATCCGCCGACCGAGACCGCGGGATTCACGCGCCTCCCGTCAAACTGGGGGGCTGCTCAGCACCAGGGAACTCAGTGTGGCTGGAAGGTGCCTTAACATCCGTCTCCTGGGATCCGATCACAAGCCGAACCGCTGAGTTCGTCGGTTCACGCCTGGCATTGGAACGTGTCTCTCCTGTGATCAGACCTCACTCCCTCGCTCACTCCATATGCACATAAACACGAACTTCTGCAGCGTGGCTTAACAGATGGGTCAATACATCTGTGTCAGTGTGGGGGAGGGGGAGAGAGCTCAGCTCTACAATGACATCCATCCATCTTTATCTATCTACATCTACATCTACATCTAAATATCCTTGAATGGTCGGGGGGAAGTCAATCCCAGCTGACACTGGGTTCATCCAGGAAAGGTCGCCACAATGAAAAAGGGAAACTCATTTTCTCAAGTGTTTAAAAAAAATAGAAAAATCTATCTTTGGCAGTCAGTGCTGGTATATTATGGTGGTGGCCACAAATAAATCAATGTATGTGCAACAAAGAGAAAAGAGCAAAGAGCTCAGCCTTCTTCTTTCTCCTTTGTTTTGCACCTTTAATGGAAAAGACCTTTGTTCAGAGTAAAAAAAAATAAAATGAAATGCTTTTGGTCAACATTTGCGCCTGCCTGACGTCATCTTTCTCTCCTTTGAGGCAGCTGAAGAGATCTAAACAGTGATTCTGTCTCATCAGTAATAGGCCTGCAACTAACTGTCCAGAGGTGGAAGGACACATCAGATGCGATCCTGTGGAAAATACCAGAACACATCGACTGCTAACCTTACACGTGTGCTGCGGGAGCCCAAGGTACAGTAACACGTAACACGTAAAAAAATGAAACCCAGCTGACGTCAATGTGGGGTGAGGTCTGCTCGGAGAGAGAAGGGATCAGTGTACAACACGAGGCGAACAGTCCTAGCTGACGTCCTTCAGCAGGCCATGACAAAAAATAAAATTAAAAACTTGGCGCAACTCTGGCCCAGAACCCGGACTCTCAACCGAGTCGGCCGACACGTGGCGTCCTCCTGCGCACGTTGTGCTTGTGAGACGGGCTACGAGTCTCTCAGCGTACTGATCTGGGCAAAGATCTTGAGTGCGGGGCCCAGTTTGATGTTCATGGCTCCCATGAGGTGGTCCTCGTTCAGCAGCAGCAGGGCCTGTCCGTCGATCTCCTGAGAACGGAACTCCTCGGCAATCTCCAGACAACCTGCGGCCACAATCCACAAACAGTCAGTTCACACAGTAGCAGCCCTGCTGCACGCCCCCTCCCCTCTCCGACTAACGTCCCGGGAGAATCTGATGATTCGAGTTAGCCCGATTCACGGCCAAAGTCTAGTTCGTCTGAGCGGTGTGAGCGGCCCGGTTGAAGGGCGGGCCTCGGCATGGCACGATTACACATGGACGCCGTCAATCGATGCCTGTGTCGTATTACGACGCGATGACGCACGAGCGAGAAGCAGTCGTGACGTGGACCGGGAGGAGGGACGAGGGGGCAATCACGCTTGTCTTCCTTTCTCTAGCAGGAAAACGCTGGCTTCATTCCAATTCATTTATCTATCTATTCAAATAAATATGAATAGACCAACTGTCGCTCACATGAATCGAAGCATCACAGCCCTGAATTGTGTTTCCAAGTCACTCGAGTCTAGCTTGAAGTAGCGCGGGTGGTGACCGACTCGGGCCTGTACTGTATGTACTGTATGTACTGTATGTGCTCGTTGATGGGACCACTCACTGCTGTAAACTGGACTCAGCTGCTGCGGATACCAGCTCTCGCACTCGTGCTGCCCTCGTCACTTTTAAGACCAATAATATTGGACCCACCCACTTTTACTGTCTCGAATTAACGCGCTGGTACTTTCAGAGCGCCGTCAGTCAAATCCATTCCACTTGTGGAATGCCCCAATAAATTAAAGTCCCCCCTCCACATTCTGTTCCTATCCTCTGAAATGTCTGACATTGACTAAAGGGACTTTGTGTCTGGTGTTTTCACATTCCTCTCCTGGAGGATTTTCTGTTTCACTTCTCTGCAATTTGAAATTCAAACGACTCCTGTTCAAGCTAGATGTGGTACGTCACAAATACAGAAAAACCAACCGCTGTCGAATATGCAAATCCGACGCAAAGAAACGGGAAACTCCCAGCGCAGCAGAGGCAGCGCATCCACGAGAGGACGGCAGGTGTGTCAGAGGTTTCACAGGTTTGAGTGGAGGGGGACTTTAAGAGTTATTGCATGTGGTCTCACTGCGCCCACCTGGCAGGGAGGAGATGAACTCGTAGACGTCCTGGATGTTCCACAGGCCAGGGTCACTGGGCAGGAAGCTGTGAGGCAGCAGGGGCAGCTCGGAGTCGCGCACCGCGGGCCCCCGCTGGGGCGCGGACCGGGGCGGTGGGCTTTTTTGGTAGCCGGACGCGTCTGAACATTGGCTGGACTCTCCCCGTGCAGGGTGGACAGAGCGCCCGGTGGACAGAGCAGCTGCAGGTTTCTGCACACAGAGCGAGACAGGTTGAAACAATCTCACTGTAATAATGTCTGCCTCCGACATGGGCCACTGTAGATGTCAGATACAGAAGCCACATTAGACACAAATAGGTGAAGGTCCGTCGGTCCTATACAGCAGGTATCCCTAACTTCTACTCCGATCAATTAACACCATGATCAGATGTCAGAGGCCGTCTCACCTTCCTTTTAGATTCTGAACTGGAGTCGGTGTGGTCTGCGTTCAGCGCTCGTTGCTTCCTCATGTTTTCCAGGGTGGTTTTGCGGTTCGGGAAGAGACCCATTCTCCTGGTGCATCCCACGTTGTAGCTACAAATGAAGTCAACACGGTGAGCTGAGCGTTAGAGAGAATCTGAGCAGCCAAGTTTTATTAATTTTTTTTTAAAAATTGTACATTATTGTACATTATTGTACATTATTGTACAGGTCTGTGCCTCTGTAAGATCCCTGGTCAGCCTCGCACCTTGATGCCGGCTGTAAATGAACTTTCGGTTTGTTTGTCCTTTGTTTATCTAATTGTCTTGAGAATCAGATTTTTCAAAATGTTTGCTTAGTGTACATGTTACTATATATAACATATTCTTGTAATCTTTTACCATTATGTTTTAGTTGTTTTATTGGACTTTGATCAGAGCCAGAGAAGCAGGGGGAGCCTGGATGAGACAAGGACTAAACCAAGACTTTTTCAGCTGTTGAAATATAACTGACCAAAATGTAAACCCAAGGTCAACTTTGTCTTTGACTTTGGGCCAATAATTCTACCGCTTAATGGGCAAACACAGTTTTTATGAATGTTCTTTGACACTATTAGGCCATGAACTTCTACTCAACCACATCTCATTTTTTTGTTTTTTGATTTAGGTGCAACCTGCACATCATTTCAACCCGTGTCATAGAATTCTCACGAAATATTATACAAATATAAATTAAAATCAGGCATGTTTAGTGTAATTTTGAGCCTAGGCGGAGGTGTGTGCTCTACTGTACGTACTGACATTCCGCCCTCTGTTTGAGTGCACATGAAACTGTTCAGTAGAGATGTGTGTGCTGCAGTGCCCCCTCCTGGCCGTTCAGCAGCAGTAGTGCTAGAGCAGGAGACTTCCCTCCGAGTTGAACGAGCCATGGATGCTGTGAGTAGCACCGTCACTATAATTACGTTATTATACATGAATATGAATTCAATATTTGTTATTGACCTCAACAACCATTGTGTCTACTTGTCTGTTTGTTGACATAAGAATGAACATGAACAACAGTTCAGCAAAGTCTCGCTGCTTCCGTCCTCTCGCCTGTTCCTGTCGTATGATTAATAAATCACTGGTTTGGTCTATGAAGTCAGAACATATGAATTTCTTAGTATTTTTCTTGCCAATGTTTGCATTTGAACTCTCTTATTCGGTCGTACCAACAACTCCCACACACACGGACATGTCTTCTCTCCAGCTGATGCATCACGCTGGTTACAGTCGTCACATTCTCCAGTTAATCTTCTACTGACGTATATACATTTTTTGGGCTGATCGGCAGAAGCACAGAACACACTTGATCAGGAATCCCCTAATTTCTACCACAGGGTGAATTGTGGAAATGAAGCGAATGAGTTGTGCTGCCTTACCGTTTGGCACACACCGTAGAACAGAACCTCTTCGACCTTTTGAAGATGTAGGCAAAATCCACCCTGCCGCACAGCTCACAGGTCAGAGTGGGCTCCTGCTGGGCCTTTAACTCTGAGGGGACAGAGTCGACACAGCCGTCAGCGGGACAAAGACAACCATCAGCCACCGGAAACAAACACATCTACTGTATTTTGGGATCAAGGGTGAAAATGCCCAAGATATTCAGATCACAACGGTGCCAATAAAACACGAGTCAGGATTCTGTGTTTCTGCGAAGCTGCTTCAAATGTCTCTGGTACTGTTTGGCTGTTTAAGCCGCCCCACTGGTCTGAGAACTTTACCTTTTGGCGAAAGGACATCCATCTTTAAATCTGCTGTGTGTCTCCGTAGGCTCTCGATTGAGAAAGATGGACGTTCTACCTGCGGACAGAGAAAGTAAATATCACTACAGCAGCTGGTGATGCTGCCATTCACCAGAACACTGCTTGAACAAAATATATTATTCATATTTTATGACAAGAAAGAACCAATGCTGTTGTTATCGTGGCTACACTCTGAGAAAGGGGCGTTACACTTCTGACAAGGTTCTATTGACCAATCACAAAAGAGTGGGCCAGCCGATCAATCGGAGCAGAGCTTTTTGGGAGGTGGGTCAAGATAGTTATGTTAATACAGCCCATTTACCATAATGGTACACAAGTATATGGTAAGTCCTTATTTATACTGCGTGCTTATTTTGTCCTGTAAATATTTTCCATTGCAATGGCCACACTTTTTTCTCTTACTTTATCTTTACTCACCTATGTACATACATATAGGTCCATATGTAAATAACTAGGTGACTGCTATTGTTACTTATTTTCTTCACACTTTCTTATTCAATGTTAACCTCTATTGCCCATGTCAATGAAGCTGCTTTGAATTGAATGGATATTGTGTGTGTGTGTGTGTGTGTGTGTGTGTGTGTGTGTGTGTGTGTGTGTGTGTGTCTTAATGACTTTCCAGACACACACACACACACACACACACACACACACGTGCAGAGATCCAGTACTCACAGGAAAAGGCCGAGCCCCCTCCTGGATGACGAAGCCTTCGATGAGATGGGTGAGGACGTGGGACGTGACTAAGGCCTGGGCTGGTTTGCTCTCTCCATTGTGTTGGCTGCTGTCAGTGTTCCCGTTGCCAGAGGTCATGACTGGAGCGCAGGCCGCCTGTCGACACAGTTGAAAGGTTCATTTTCAGGCGCTTTCTTTCCTCGACTACCGAGGAGGAGCTACTGTGTGTGTCGGACAGGTCTTGTGTGGATTGTTGTTACGCTGTGAGCATGAATGTTCTGTTTGAACGCTTATGTTTGAATGCTGTACGTTTAATGTACTGTGAGCATGAATGTTATGGATGGATGTATTCCATCGTATGTAATACCTTCTTAGACACAAGCAAATGGGATCTTAAGAAACTATAAACACAAGCAGCGGGGTAAACTCCCCCCCCCCCCAGAAAGAAAGAATAAAATAAATACAAATAAATAAATAACTGTCGTTCATACTCAAATCATTCACATACTATAATACTATATTCCTGCAGTTGGATTTAATTTGTTGCAATAAGCGAAACAAGACTTTCGGGCTGCAACTGACGATTATTTCAGAATGGATTCATCAGTCCTTGGTCCATAAAATGGTGAAACATGTCGATTGTGTTTCCGCAAAACTTCCAGATGAGGTTTGGTTTTTGTCCCAACACCCAAGATGTTCAGTTCCCTGTCGCAGGGGAGCAGAGACACCAGAGACACCAGAACAGGTCTTTCTTCTCTCATAAAAACGACTTGAACCGACTGGTCGTTGGCGGTCGATCGCCGATCGATTAACCGGTAGCAGGCTAACACCGTGTGGTCCCACAGGTACACGTCGGTGACCCGAGCGGACGACACGTGTCGAGCCGGACGGACAGAGGAGTCGAACCCTTCATACGACTCGGTCGAGGGGTTAAACAACAAGTCCCGTTCAGAGTAGGGGTCTTACTTCTCACAGCGAGGGTGGAGGCAGAGTCCGGTCGACCGGGGGC